>NW_004524581.1:2697804-2757086 GCF_000260255.1 Octodon degus | reverse complement strand
AAAAAGAAAAAGAAAGAAAGAAAAAAGAAAGGAGATGACAACAACCATGAAGAAATTACTCAATACATCTAAGGAAGACATAAAAATTTCTCTCCTTCGTGTACAGCCAAGCAGATAATACTCGTAATACACACACATGATTTCAAGATAAACAATAACTAGTCCTCCTCAAGTAAGAGGACTTAACAGTATCATAGTGATACAGAAATTCTCTCGGTACCCGTGGTAGTCATCTGGTTTTTTAAACATGGATTTGTCCAAAGGAAAAACAAATAGTTTACACCTTTACATAACTTAGATGAAATGCCCACCAGTTAGGCTACTGCCTTCCTGCAAGACCTAAAAGATGGGGCGCTATTTCCTTAAATGATTACATCAGCAGGAGTAGCTTCCCAGGTCATCGAAAAACATTCCTGCCAAAAGGCTTACTTAGTTTTTAAAAAGATTTACATACATTTTATAGAGACAAAGAAAGAGCTCACAATTACAAGGTTTCTAAAGTAAATGCTCTAAGCAAGGAGAAGAAAGGCAAGTCTTATTTTTAAGACAGAGAGATAATTAAGCCTCTTCTTTATAATTTGTATGCGTCCTTACAGGGACTAGGTAATTGCACACTAACAGGACAGAACTTTGTAGGGCGTTTCCTGGTGACAAGCCCTTCTAGAGGAAGTGAAGGGATTGCTTGGGCACCCAGGGTCTTCCTTAGCTACAGAAGGGCTCTGCATGCAGCTGGTTCTCAATTGGAGGACATAAGAGTCAACTGCTAACATCAGCTTCTCCTGCTCCATCATTTTGCCCTGTTTTGCTAATTTCCGAACTTATTTAAATTGCTTTATCACTGTTTTTCCTTTACTTCCTGAGTACCAACACCTTCTCTTCAAACTCAAATAAGAAATTTTTTTAAAAAGAGGACAAATTAGAATTAAAACAGAAAAATTACAAGTGATACAGAATTTCACTTAACAAAGTAATATGAATTTCACAGTATTTATTGTAATACATTTGTTATCTTTCAACCAGTTACTCATATTACTAAATTTATGTATGTAAAATTGGAGGAAGAAAGAGAAAAAGAAACAAATGTACAAGAAATTAAGAAGAGAGAAATTACAATTGAAAAAAGGAGACAAAGTAAATTAAGTTTTATCTGTAAACGAATTATCTGCTCCTTTCTGTAGATCAGCAGAAATGCACAGTACAGCTGTCCAAACCATCTTGCTTACGTATCTAGATAAATCTCTTCCCCCACTCCCATTCCTGTCCTTCTCCTCAGCTCAGTAACTCTTTCCTTTTCAAGAAGCTCATTTACATTTCCCAGTATCCTTTTGGGTTCCATTTTTCTCTTTTGGGTTCTCACCCTAAGTAGACAATATAATGTTTGCATATGTAGATCTGATTTATTTCATCTAAGAGTATCTTCTCTAGTTGCATGCATTTACTGATAAAAGAAAATACATCAAATTTGTGCTGTTTTATAGCTGAATAATACTCCATTGTGTAAAAATACCACATCTTTATCCACTCTTCAGATGATGGACATCTGGGTTGTTTCCAGGATTTAGCTATGCCAAATTGTGCTGCTATAACTATGGGTGCACATATATCACTGTGGCATGAGGTTTTCAGTTCTTCTGAAGAAATACCCAGGAGGGGATTCTAGCTTTTGAAAGAATCTCCACACTGATTTCCACAGTGGTTGTACCAGTCTGCACTTCCATCAACAGTGGAGAAGAGTTCCATTTTTCCTACAGCCCCTCCAGCACTTGTTATTGGCTGACTTCTTGATGTTAGCCATTCTTTCTGGAGTGAGATGGAATCTCAAGGTTGTTTTATTTTTCATTTCTTTAATGACAAGTGGTACTGAATATTTTTTTTCATATATTTACTTGCCATTTGTATTTCTTCCTCTGAGAAGTGTATATTCATCTCAAGTGCCCATTTTTAGATTGGGTCTTTGAATTGGGATCTTTTTTAGTTCTTTGTATATTCTGGAGAGAAAGCCTTTGTTGGAGGGTAATCAGTTATAATTTTGTCAAAGTTTGTGGGTTTTCTTTTCTCTCTGTTGGAGCTTTGCTTTGAAGGGCAGAAACTTTTAAAAAATATGAGATGTCAACTGTTGTATTTTTTGTGCAGTCTGATTTGATTCACGAACTCTTTACCTACCCCTATGTCTTTGAGATTTCTTCCTATATTTTCCTCCAGAAGATTTAGTGTTTCTGTCTCAACATTTAAATCTTTGCCCCATTTTGAGTATAGCTTTGTGCAATGGGGATAGGTATAGGTCTAGTTTTTGCCTTCGGCATGTACAAAGCCTTAACGCACCTCTGATTCAGTTTGCACAGTGAAATCCATTTTCAAGCAACCAAAGACAAATGACCCACAAAGCACAGATCAGCACCAACATAATGGTTTAAGCTCCTTGCTTTCAGTAGCCCATTTCCAAAAAACTGTGGCATGATGTGGCATGAGACTACATCCCAGCATACCTTGTGATAATTATACCTAGTCCTTTAGGCCTCTCAGGATTGCTAACAGACTTCACAGGCCAAAACTGTCCATTTTACAATTTAGATTTCTCCTGCACTAAGGAATGTGTATGTATACTTCTAGATTAATGTCCTATTAATTACTCTCTAAAAATCCCTTCTGTGGGCAAACAGTGCCTGTGTCCAGTGTACACTTGGCCAACACTTCCCAAACCTCCCTGTTCCTAGCAACGTGTCCTCAGCTCTAGGGACATTGTCTGCTAGGAACTCCAATTGTTCTTATATCCAAGAACTAAAGGATGAACAGGATTGAATGTTTTTGGTTAAGCACACAAGTGTTAAACAATACAAGGCTGTTAAAGGTGAACTTCTGGATGGAATACACAGGAAACAGCTGAATTGCAGAGATATTTGAAGAGTTGAGATTGGGAACACACTTACTCTTAGGCCAAGACCTTTAAAAATGAAAGATAAACCCAAAAATGATATACAAAATTGTCTATAAAGCTATGAAAGATATGGAGACTTCTATCTTTTACTGAAAACTTTCTTGAATTTAATGCATACAAGGTTCAAAGTTCAGCTAATTCAATGACCACCAGAAGATAATATACTTTTTCTGGACTGATTTCTTCACATGTATAGTAGTGATGATACTAGTATCTATATTTTTTCTCCATTTTTTTGGTATAGGGTCTCACTATGCAGCTCAGACTCATAGTGATCCTCCTGCTTTCAGGCTCTCAAGTGCTGGGATTACAGGAGTGTGCCACCACGCCTAGACTCGGTGGCCAGCTCAGTGCACCCAGGGGCAGGGCCAGCAGGGATGTGGTACCAGAGGTTGAACTCCTGTCCCTGTGCTTGCCTAAGCAGGTGGTTAGTCCACTGAGCTATCTCATTGACCCACTAGTATCCTTATTGAAGTGTTGTTGTAGGTACCAAATCAAGTACTCTCCATTTAGAATTCAGTAAATTTCTTGCACCTAGCAAAAGTAACTATTATACACATTATGATTAACGTGGTCTTTTTTACTTGTCTTGACACAAATTAGATAAATTTAGTTTTCCTTATAGATAATTATCTTCCTTTTCATAGAGATATATTTTAAATTCTAACTGAGGCATTTTCAGAAAATATGTATCTACAGAGGTGTGTGGTTCTAGGAGGTCCCTAAGAAATGGAACAATGGCTGGCTCTAGGGAACCAATACGAGGCAAGAGGCAGTGATGGAAGCACAATTACTTCTGATTATTTGGTTTTTGGTGTGCATTTTCCTGTGTGAATATTTTATCTGTTCCAGAAAAAAAAAACTGTTTTGAAGCAGCAATGGCACAGAAATAAACAAGAGTGAAGATTACAACTGTACTTTAAATTAACAGTCAGGCAGAGATTCTGTTACGTTTGGGACTTTTTAAAACTATTTCACGTGTATTAATTTATGTGATCATAGAAACAGTGAAAAATTACTAGTTTTATGCAAATTAAAGAGGGTAAATATGGGATTGTAATAGCATTCCCATTGTAATCCAGCTTGGAAGTACCAAAATGAGAACTTGGATCCAAGCTGCCTGCTCGAGCACACACACACACACACACACACACACACACACACACACACGAAATGGAGTGTGTAGGGTTCCATTTGGACGTGACTACTGCAAAGCTTAACCATATGTTCTAGTGACTGGCCACTTTGACTACTTCCTGACATCCATGACATTTTAATAAATTCCACAAATTAACTTTTACATGAAAAGAAAAAAATTCAAAATTGTTTTCAAATCTCTAATGCCTGGATATCATAGAACTACCGAGTAATCCCTATATCCAAGTTAAATGTTAGCCTCCAAAAATCAAATAAAAATATCAATGAATCTTTTAGTACTCTTCCAAAAACCTGCACATTTCTTGAGATCTGCTGTGCTCCTGCCAAATAAACTACTAAATTTGTGAGGATAAAGATAAGCCAGAGCTACTGATCGGTGAAATTGGTTGCAACTGAGAAATCCAGCAAATGGCAACATCACTCGAGGCGCGTAGGAGTCTGCTGTGAAAACGTTACTACTAGCTTGTCTGCACCTGAATGCCTTGCTGAGGGCTCAGGGGAGAGTTAATTTTAGGAGCGTGATGAAACTGCTGTGTGGTGCTGGGCCGATTTCGCCCCAGTGGGACAAACACAGGGTTTAGAAGACTTTTGCCTATACTCTGGAAATGACCTTTTGTTTACCAAGACATTAAATCAAAACCTACTTTCTGAAAAAGGATTGGTTAAAACAATTTTTAGGTAGCATTTGGGAATGAACGGATTTCCTGAATTTAAACCAAACAAGTAAAAAGTTATGGGGCTGCAAACATGATTCGCATTTAGCAGAAACTGTAATTCAACTTTGAATTTTGTTCTTCCTCCAGGCCAGACATCTGTATTACCCAGCGCTGCAGAGACACCACAGCCCCGAGCTAGCCCTGGGATCACTCGGCCGGCAGCCCGCACCTCAGAAGCTTCCGTGCTGCTCAGCTGTGAGATCTGCTAAGTCAGGTGTATTAAATGCATGTTCAGCTTACTCTCTTTTCACCTTCCCACGGGTGCACTGGGCAGGAGGTTCACAGCAAATCGGAGTACTCATGCAGAGCCAACTTCATTCACACAAGGCATTGTCTCACTGGCCTGCAGCCCTGGCTGACCCTCCACAGACAGTGCTGTCTCTGCTAGACCCTCAGCACCTGAGGCGTCAGCCTCCCGTGCCACATGGTATGAAAGCACATCATGGCTGTCCAGGGACTCAGGTTTTAATTTTGGCCCAGACACAGATTCTTTACCTGAGCTGGACACAGTGCAGACTTGGAAACAAAGATCACCATGAATAAAGGACAAAATGTTCTTGACTGGAGAAGTCACCGAAGGATGTGGCCTGTAACCCCAGCGATACAGTTTTCATCCCCTTGGTGTTGCTGTGTCCGGAAGCCAAAGCATCACACACTGTGCTCTGCCTGGGAGCGCTGGCCAGGCCACTTTACAATTTCGTTTTGAAGTAGGAGCGGGTTAGGCTTTCTTGGCGGGCTGACACGTGCAGTCCTCCTGCCTCAGTCTGCAGTGCAGTTGGGGTCGCAGCTGTGCTGTGCTCTTAGTGGGTGCAGAATGTGGAAGCTCAGGAAATGCCCTCTTCCTATTTAATCCAGTGACTTGCTTTCTTATAGAATTTACTTCCTTAATGAGATTATAAATTTTCTAAGCCAAGAGTGAAAATCTGTATTTCATAAATCTGTTCTTTCTCGCTTGCATCCTTTTCTACACTGACTTTGGATCTATTAAAAGTGTGAGTTGTAAGACCCTCAAGTGGGCCAAAACGTCCCACATCACTTAGCACACCCATGTCTCCTATTCCCCACTGCTTATGTTCAGTGGAATTGGGTCTACTGATGTTACCAATTCAACTTCACCATTTATGACTTCTTCTAATGGTGGAGATTATGCCTTATTTTATCTTTGTTTAAAAAAATCAGTTCTTTTCCATCACTAAGCTGTTTCCTGTGAATCAAAGGTCTTTGTTCCATTGTCTGTGTCCTCACTGCCATTCACAGTCAATGAGCAAGAGCAATGGGATTTTACTTACTAAGGTTCCAGCTATAATTAGAAATGTACACAGCCCTCTAAGAAAGGAAGACAGGATTCAGATATCAGAGGGTAGGAACGAGGACATAAGGCAAGGGCTTGGAGAGTATGATTTCGGAGCTGCATTTGGACAACCAAGGCTCAGGCAACCAGAGTTTGAAACAGGGTTTCCTGGTAAGACATCATTTGTAAAACCACAGCAGCACAAAACGTTCAGTGAGCCAGCAGGGGGAGCAGGTGTGAGGCAATGACACAAGCTAAGTACCACATGCCCTAACATTAGAGCATACTTAACCCAGAGTCAGAATGGCTGTCACTCAGGCAGTGGCATTAGATGCTGAAATCAAAGCCACAAGCTCAACCTTGGGGGATCACTGCACCTAATGTGAAATATTCAAGGTGATACTTCTTTTTTTCTTTTTCCTTTTATTAATTTTATTGAGAATCAAATAACAATGAGACAGTTTCAAAACCGATATGTAGGACAATTTCAATAATTAATACATTGCATATTGTTGTCTTCACAGTGGTTATTCATAGTAAAGATGCAGACATGTTATCCTGTCCAAACACTTAGTACAAATCTTTCTTCTCATTGAATTAAGAGAAAGCAGTTACATATCTATCTTAACTATTTTGTATATATAGATACAAAATGATCCTTCATTTGTATCCCCTTTTGTTGTTTAGTTTTGTCAGAGATGGATATTCTATTGCCATTTAAATATTGTAGGTGTGTCAACTCAGCAAAATAATCCAGTATAGTCCAGTAGTTACATTTCCTGTTATATAAGTCTTGCTTTATGTTGGACTTAACCATCCAGCAGAAAAGTATAAAAATGAGGTGTAAAAAATAAAGCCATATAAATATGTCAAGCCTTGAAAGGCTCAAGTCAACAACTTCTGACATTGCCAGTTCTACAGATAACCCACTACTATTATGGACTACAAGGTAATACCTCTTGTACGGTGTTTTCAATAGAATTTAGTGTGGCTGTGTTTGTCAAAGCTTTACCACAGTACCTGATTCATGACATTTACTCCAATGTTTGTTTAACCAAGTTCACTTGGAAGCACGCAGAGTATTCTGGTCACCTTCATTGGATTTTTCTGAACTCTCTCTTATCACATTGCTACCATGGTCAGCAGCCTGTGCAGGGACATCAGTTAGGACACCACGGTTGTGCACTCGACAAAATGGTATCGTTGAAATGCTTTCTAAATGGTGCAGGTGCATCGTGTGTGTTCGCTGACTTGGTGATTACACCATGTCTGAGCCTATCTGCAAAGATAGCCCTGAGTGAGCTATGCCTCCTCTTAATTCACTGTGGTATGGACGCATCCTGTGCCGAATTTGGCCCCGTGACACTTTAGCTGAAAGTATGCAGCTAAAGTGACATGCAGCCGGGTCTGCAGCTAAGCCTTAAAGTCAGCTGGCTTCTGCTTTTGGACTCAATCGGCATTGGACTAGCGTGTAATAAAGAGAAAATCTATAGGGAGCGACAGGACTTGAAACTTTCCTGAGAGATATAGGCATCTCACTGAAGCTAGACATCAACAGTCACCCCTCCATGGCGTAGAACTAAGAGGGGGTCATCTTGGTTCCAGCTGTAGCAGCCACCAAACGCAGCCTCAGCCAAGGAAAACAAATAGCAAAATCATCCCAGAAAACCCTTGCAAATCCACTGGTGCATGAGAGACTGCTAAATAGCCACCAGTCACTTACATTTGGAGTGCTGTGTTCCAAAGCAATAGTTAACTAAGAGCAAGATATAGCTTTGACCTCCGGAGGAAGCCTGGGAAAATAGAAATGTGTGTGCCTGTGGGGAGTTACGGGTTGATCTTTCTTAGTCTATATTCTCAGGATCTCAGCCAGCGCCCCATGCCACAGCATTTTAATTGAACTATAACAAAGAAAGAAATCTCAATTTTTACACAACCTTCCTAAAAATAACCTGCATTTCTCAACCCTGCCATGCTCAGGTACATCCACACAACTAAATTTTGCCAAGTGGGCTGCAATCAGAAACATCACAGGCAACATTTAGATATTTTTTTAACACAGAGGAAGAACATCATTTTCTCTCCGTGTCTCCACTTTTGGATATGAATGAAGAGGGATTAGCTGCCACTCGGCCAGTTACGTTCCATAGTGAAGTGAAGGTCACATGCTGATTGCAGCGAAGCAGCCAGACAGAAGCCCGTGGAGCCCCACGCCGGGACGGAGCCCCTCCAGGATCTTTAGATGAAACAGAAACAAATTCTGAGTTCATTTCAACCTATGGGAATTTGCTCTTTTGGCATTTTCAACCAAAGCTAATGTTAAAAGATAGATAATTTTTAAGCTAAAAAATCCCCAGCTTTGTAATTTCTCCTCTGAGCTCAAATTCATGTGCCCTTCTGCCCATTTACATTTCTATGTAGTTTCTAATAGTTTCTCAAATTTACTGTGTCTAAAATCATATTTCAAATTTTAGGGGGTCAGTGAGATAACTCGGTGTACCAACGCGCCTTTTAGACAAGTGTAGAGACCAAGGTTCAATCCCCCGCACCCCATGCCATGCCAGCCCCACCCCTAGGCAGGCTGAAACAGCTAGAGTCTGGGTGTGGCGGGCATGCCTGTAATTCCAGCACTGGGGAGGCTGAAAACAGGAGCATCACCACGAGTCTCAGCTGCATAGTGAAACCCTGTAAAAACCAAATACATTAAAAGACAAACAAATTTTATCCTACTTCCAGGGACATTTTCCTTTCTTTCCTGTTGTAATAGAAAAAGTTACTCAAGCTAACCACTTTGGATACACGGTCATTATTCTTTCTAATGTTCTGCGCATACTGTTGGCTGTACTATTGAAAACTCACAGTTTTGAACAAGCTCCACTACCACTGACCTTACCCGAGCAGGTTTAACTCTCAGGCAGAGATTGAAATTAGCTTTCACTCTTACTTGCTCCCATGTGACCCTTTAAACATATGCAAAGAAAAGGTCAGTATTTTTTCCAAAGCCTTCCGGTCGCTTCTTATCTGGAGCATAAATCGAAAGTTCTTCCTTTCTCTTGCCAGGACATACATATTCTCCCCGCATCCGGGGCAACATAAGACGACTTCTTCTGGCTTGTCTTCTACCTTCTGACTTTTCCGTTGCACCAGATCCTACCAGCCCTTCTTCTCCTTGTCCATGTCCTCATGAACGAAGTGCTTTCTAATATGTTGTCAACCTAGAATACTCTATCTCAGACAGGCACATGATTTATTTCTTCTGGTCACCATCTGCCTTCTGGTCTCTCTCTGAAATGCACATGCTCCCTGTCACAGTTGCATACGTTGTTTAATTTTTCTTCGGTGCACAGATCAGTATCTAACATATTGCCCTGCCACTGTGTTCCTTTCAGCCCTTCCCCACTACTCTGTAAGAGCCATTGTCTTTCTATAGTTCGTTTTTTGCCACATCTCTAGAATTTCACATAGTGCCCGGAACACAATGCTTAGTGACTCCCTGTAGACCTTAAGGATGAAAGAACATAAGAAAATTCAACTTAGGATAAAACATTATTGTTTTCTCTTTGCAGACATTTGCTTTATACAAAAATCTTAGGGGTTTTTTGTTGTTGTTGTTATTTGTTTTGGTTTGTTTGTGCAGAGTCTCACTACGCAGGTCAAACTCATAGTGCTCCTCCTGTTTTTAGCATCCCCAGCACTGAGATTGCAAGAGTGCGCCACCATGCCTGGACTCAGTCGCCAGCTCCTGAGGTAGAGCTGATGGGGCGTTTGGTGCCAGGGATTGAACCCCAGCCCCTGTGCTTGCCTAAGCAGGTGTTTAGTCCACTAAGCTATCTCACTGGCCCTATATCAAAATCTCAAATTTGACTTCAAAGCTCTATTTTAGTATTGCATCCATTACTTGGCAACCTTGCCACATTAACCATGCAGACTTTTGCAATTCTACCATCCAGGCCACGTTCACAATCCCAAAGCTGTGTCTGAGCCTGTGGCGATCCTCACGCACAGAGCCTTGTTTATATATTTATTTTTTTGTTCTGCAGAAGTCACAGATATTCCACTGACGTTGGAACTAATGACCTCTTCTGTTCAAGATTCTAAGCAGAAGCCCTTTGGATTATTCAGAGGAAGTGATTTGTGCTTCCTGTCACCAAGGGACACAGAAATCACACTTTTTTTTTAACTCAAGATAATAATAGGCTTATGGTAGTGTTTATCTTTCTTTTTTCTTCATTTTCAAAACTTTCAATAAACAGTATATATTATTGTGGTAGAAGAAAACAGAAATCATTTTTGAGGGTGAAAAAGCTTATAATATTTTGGGTCTCCCTATGTTTTAAATATATATATTTTTAAAAGTTACCCAGCACCTTTAAGTAATTGTACATAGATATTATTGAAAAAGATTCCTACTATACTGGTGTACTTTAAGAATCCATGAACATCTTCAAGAGTGAAACTTAGGCTGGAGAGATAGCTTGGTGGTTTAAGTGCCTGCCTGGCAAGTTCAAAGAGCCAGGTTTGATCCCCAGTACCACACACTACAGCTGCCACCAAAACCAGGCATGGTGGTGCAGGTCTGTAATCCCAGCACTGGAAATGCTGAGACAAGGAGATCATTATGAGTCTGAAATGCATAGTGAGACTCTGTATCAAATAATAAATAAAGAAAAACTAAAAGGAAAGAAAGAGAAAGGGAGGAAGGAAGGAGGGAAGGAAAGAAGACAGAAAGGAAGGAAAGAAGGAAGGAAGGGAGAAAGAAAGAAAGAAAGAAAGAAAGAAAGAAAGAAAGAAAGAAAGAAAGAAAGAAAGAAAGAAAGAAGGAAAGAAGGAAAGAAAGAAAGAAATCTTAAAAAAAGAAATGAATGCAAGTTTGGTTTGCAAACCTTTGACAAATTTACTTGTTAGTTTAAGCAGGGCATCCCTCTTTGCAAGCATTAAAAAATGAGATCCTAACAAAAATTCCTCTTACTCTAGATTTTCTGCAGAGAGTGCTAATCTGCTAGTCAGTGTGCCTATGTACATTGTCACTTAGCTGTAGTGTGTGTTAGTTGATACACTGTGTCAACTTGGCTGAATCAGCTCCAGCAGATCTCAGCATAGGGGCCTAGTCCTACAGGTGGGCAGGGCCCAGGAATTGAGAAAGGCAGGAAGCCGCCCTGCCTGGTTTCCTGCCACCCCACCCCGCTTCCGTGGAGAAGTCTCATAGTCTTCAGAGGGGCTTGATCTTTACAGTCGCACCGCTTCGGAAGAGCTAGGATCGTCACTATGGAGCGCCAGTCTTCGCAGTCAGCGCAGAAGGAAGAGAGAGGCTTGCTGGACGCCGCAGCTGCTGCTCCTCCTCTGCTCTTCATTGTTTTCTGCCGCATGAACTGCTGTTGTTTGCCCTGCAGCCAGCGGAATATGGACTGAACCCTCCAGTAACTGTGAGCTAAACCTTTCCTTCCTTCATTTTGAGTGTCGGGTATTTGTCCCAGCAATGAGTAAAAAGTAACTGAGACAGTGTGAGAAAGGAGAAGGCCTAACCCCTCTCCTGGTGGGGTACGGAAGCAGTTTTGGCCATCAGTCTCTTTCGCTGTGCCAAGACAAAACCTGCCCCTGCCACTGCCTGGTGCGTTCAATCACCTTGGTCATTGGAAGAGGGATTCTCCCTGCATTTCAGAGAAGCATTAGCAAGCTACCTTTATAACTGTACTTTCCCGGGCCACTGTTGGCAAACACCAGACCGGAGGCTTTGAGAAACATCTGCAGCCCAGTCCCTACCAGAGGGCGAAGAGAAGCCGAGCTGCAGAGTGCAGAGTGGAGCCTGGCCAAGTCCACGTGGGCGGTTGGCCGCTGAGAAGGGTTTTGTGCTGCTTTAGGGAAACACCTCTGCCTCACAAGCCGGGCAGCTTGTGCCCGCGATAGCCACCGCGCGCAGGCCCAGGAGGCCAGCCTTGGGCTGGGCCGCTTCCCCTTTCCCTTCCACATCCATCCGTCCTAGGCTGGCCCAGATTTGGGCTTGTTTCGGAGGCAGCTGCCCAGGTCCAGTCGAGACAGGTTTCCTCCACAGATGGTCCCATCGCTTCAGTGCATCTGTGAGCCGCAGCTCCTGGTCACAGCTAAGCATGTTCTATTCTCTATAGTTAAAGCCAAGGTGTGGGGAAGTGGAGGTGGGGTGGGGTGAAGACAAATGGAGTTTGTTTAATTTAAACAAAAAATCTAATTGTGATACATCTGTAGAACCTAATCCCAGCAATAACTCAAAATAGTGCATTTTTTAAATAATGAATTTTCAAAATCTTTTATTTGACTTTGAACTAAGTCGAAATATTCTCAAAAGTTGTATTATGTAAACTAAAGTACATTCAGATTATACAAAATCGAATGGTGTATTAGTTTTGTTACATCATTTAATCTAGCCATTTGAATTTTGCTATATTAAAAAAGCTGAGACTTCAAATGTACTTGTATGTCTTTGAAATCTTCTTTTGAAAATACACTTGTAAAGAAGAAAAGCTGTTCATCATGACACTTAAATTATGAAAACACAAAAGAATTTTTTCATGTCAATTGACCTGCATGTAATTGTGTATCTCCTAAACAACTAGTTATAGTATTCTAGTTAACCTCGAAACTGAGGGAAGCAAAATCAAATAATTACAAGTGGTTGAACATTGGAACTGTTATCTATTATTGACTGAACATTTTTACTTTCGATTCAATAGAGCTAGTCTCCTAGAGATTTATCTGCAGTGATCTTCAAACTGTTGTGTTTTATTTGTTTACTTTCTAACTTAAAAGCTTTCAATGATAATTGCAAAACAATAACCCTTAAAATGGGCTTTCAATAGGTTAGGTCCCATTCTTTTCATTCAAAAATTCACTTAATTCCCTAAAAGTCAATAAGGTTTTATGACTGCTGGTTCCCCACTTGAGCACGAGGGAGCAGGCGCTTGCACAAGCTAACTCTGGGCTGTGAGCTAAACATTTCCCACCCCTTTCTCACCCAGTACACTGTTACTGACTACAATTCTCCATTTTTAGACAGTAAAAGCCAAACTCCTTGACATGTTATGCAAGACCTTTTATTAGCTTTACCTCTTTGCTTCATGAATTCCTTTTTATCTTGTAAAAGTGAAGTTATCCTTACATAATTTTTTCTTAACTCACTGTCACCCAAATCCTCACCCCTAATACTAGTGATCGCTACTTATTTTTTAAATCCAACTAAGGGTCACGCTTTTGTGAAAGCTTTCATTACTTGTCTATTTTTCTCCATGCTAGAACTCATGCTATGCATTCTTTTATGATCACATATTATAAGTATTCATGTGCATGCCTATTTCTCTTTCTAGAAAAGCGTTTTCCAACTGAGGCTTGCTCTTATCATTGAATGTTAAATTAATTAATTTAGTAGATCAAACACCAAGCTTTTAAATGTAATAAAATAAAAGAGTCTCATAAATGCTGAATATTTATTGATAAATCTATTTATTGTTTCATTGTGTGCTGCTATGGATTGAGTTCCTTCCTTTCCATGCATATGGGGGCATGTCTTAATCTGTGTACCCCACAAATGACTCATTTGGAAATATTCCACTTCAGTTGTAATGAGCCAAGTTAAAACTCTGCTCGTGCTAGAGGAGGATGGCCCTGGTGAAGCTTGACTGCTGCGCTCACACAAAGAAGAGGCAGAGACCGGAAGACACAGGAAGGGACGGTGGCCTGTGACTGGCACAGCAGAGAATTAAGTGCTTCACCCACACATGAGGAGCACCAGTGTCTACCAGGAAAACCCAGAAAGTAAGATTCAATTAAAGCCTACGGATTTCACAGGGAGACTAGCCCTGTCTGCTTGTGCTTTGATTTTGGACATCCTGGCCTCCAGAACCATGACACAATAAATTTCTGTTGCTTCAAGCCTTCCAAGTTGTGACATGTTGTGAGGACAGTCCTCAGCATCCCATACCTGGCTGCATTTATCCACTGAGTTGCTAGATGTCCTTGGCCAGGAGTCTACTCAGAGCCTGAAACCATTTTGCCGTACTGCATACAAGTCAAAGTCAGTGGTGACATCTGATATTTTTTGTATCTCTGCAGCTTGTTCAGCATTTGGCCCACAAGAGCCTAAGGCTTGAGGCAAAAAAAGGGTGAAGTGAGGGAGAACAGAGGGGCCAGGGGAAGAATGATAAAGGAGGAGCTCAGAGTGGGGAGGAAAGCAAGGCATGTTCTGCGCTACTTTGATAAAGGGAACTAGCCAAGTTTTCAAATCAACTGCGGAGCTGAAATAAGAAAAAAAGGGGGGGAGCTGAGTTACATAGATTTGAATGATAAAAATATTTTGATAATGTGTGACTTTTTTTTACGTCAGAGACCTTCCATTTGATCACAAGATGTGTTTGTGGAAACAATAGAACACATTACAAATTCTGCCCCCTGTAAAAAAGGAAAAAAAAAAAAAAAATGAAAGAAATGCTGCATGGCTACCTCCAGTCCATGCTGGAATGTGCTGACAGAATGAAAGCAAAACACCATCATGCGCCGCGCTGCAGCAGTTTCATGCTGAGGCCGCCTCAGTGTGCAGGGCATACACATACAGCAAGTGGAGAACCGTAGCTCTTCTGCCCCCAATAGATGCAGTTTCATGCCCTTTATTTGGAATATGTTACTTCTCGTCTCTTATGTCTGCCTTTCCCCATTCCATTTAAAATGCTCTTTGCTGTTAAAAAGCTACATAGGCAGAAACCAAAAATCCTTGGAAGTATCGGTACACTGCCTATTTATTTCTTGGGTTAACATGAACATGGCTATACCACAGCACTCTTTTTATATGAAGACACCCCAGACAGTCACTTCTGTCCTAACATCTTGATAGTTATTGATTCACACCTTCTGCACTACTTAATTAACTTAGCACTGATGTAACAGAGCATGAATCAGAGTGCAGTACATTTGAGTAAAGATAACCCCCAAAACATATGAAATTTAAAAGAATTAACTCACAGTACTAGCTCAAACCCTGTCCTTTGCCCAGAGAGATAGCTCAGTGGCGTAAGCACTTGCCTGGCAAGTGCAAGATCCTGAGTTTGATCCCTTGAACTCAAAAAAAAAAAAAAAAAAAAATCTGTTTTTCCCATTAAAATATCCTTCAAATTACACCATTTTCCTGTGCTACATTTTTAAATCATAACAATCCCATTTGTTTCCATAATAAATACTGATTTAGTTTTATTCAGATGTATCATAAAATAATTGTGAAAACAATATTTCTGTTACTTTCACACATAGGCAACAAGGTAATAGGAAACTACCAGTGTACCACTAAGTGCTCTCATTTGCTCTGCTTAGAAAGAAACTGGAACATCACAGAAATAATTTAAAGTCTCAAGGATAACATAAACAAAGCTTGGAATCTAGGGAACTAGATACTCACTGTCTCAGTTACGTTTTACTCATTGCTGGGAAAAAATACCCAACACCCAAATTTAAGGAGGGAAAAGGTTTTCTTTAGCTCACAGTTTGTGAAGGTTTCACTCTATACTCGGCTGACTCCCAGGCAGACTGGCACATGGCAGAGGGCAGCAGTGCATGGCAGCAGAAAAACAGTGAAGAGCAAAGTGAAGGGCAGCCTATCTCCCCTCCTTATACTATAAACAAGTTACCCTTCGATGGGGTGTAGAACTCCCACAATGTCCATGCCCTCCTCTTGCACAGGATGAGAATGTTTACAACTAAGAACTCTGGCTTTCTGCTGCATCACTTAATTAAACTTCTAAACTTCTCAAGTTGACACAATGTATCAACCATCACAATCCACCCCTTGTCAACTTGACAACCAGACATTTCTTTAAACCAGTTTTCAGGTAAATAGGCTTATTAACATTTTACAACTTGACATTGTATTGTATTAGAACCATGACATTTTGCCCAACAGTATTAGCACTGCTGAAAAGTTTAAGTCTTAAGTCTCCTCTAAGATCTACGGCAAACTCTTATCTGTGAGCCTCTATACAAATGAAAAGTTAAACACTTCCAAAATTTAAAAGCATAATATAAACATTACTATTTTAAAACATACATACAGCAGGATATAAACCATTGGGAATAAAACTAGTCTAAAATCTAGAAGGGCAACCATTAAGTCTTACAGTTCCATGTGGAACATCTAAAGCAATCTGCAATGAGTTGTGAGCTCTTAAAAGCCTCACATGGCTCCACCCCTATGACATTGATGTTGGTGGCTCTCATGGCTTTTTGGGGGAGCTAACTTTGTTCCTTCCTTGTAGCTTTTTTTGGACAAAATAGGCTTTTGATTTTTTAAAAATTTTTGGAGGGGTTATTGAAGAAACTTTTTACTCACAGCTTAATACACTGCCCTCTCAGGGGCACATTGCCTGGCCTCTCAGGCCTTTTGACATCTAGGTGGAAGTCTTTTTATCCTCAGAACTCTTGTATTTTGAATGTGCCTAAACCCAACATCAGGTGGATAATGCCAAGGTCTGCTGACAACTGGAGCATTAGCCAGACTTTTTAAAAAATTTTTCCTTGACTGTAAGGGTTGAGTGCCTGGGTTGCTGAGCACTCTGAACTTGATATTTATTTATTTAATTTTATTTCTTTTTTTGGTGGGAACGGGGATTGAACTCAGGCCCTTGTGCTTGTCAGGCAAGCCTTATCCTACTGAGCTATCTCTCCAGCTCCCTGAACATGATTTTTAGGAACAATTTTTTTTTTTTTCTTCTGTATTTTAGGGAAGGATCTACAGGGTTTTCAGAGTCTCACTACCAGATCAGACTGATAGTGATTCTTCTGTTACAGCTTCCCAAGTGCTGGGATTATAGGTATGAATGGCCACACCCAGTCTCATTCACCATCTCAGTGGACCCTGGGGGTCCCCCAGCCCCCGCACTTGCTTGCAGGTGCTTTAATCCACTGAGCTATTTGACCAGCCCTCAGGAACAAATTTATGCCAGTGTCATTTTGGAAAATGGTGTAGCTGCCTCCTTTTTGGAACCTAGTGTGGCCACCAGGTCCATGTTTTGGAACATGGGGGTTTATGTCTTTTTTTGTGAAAACAAAGTCCATCACCCTTGCAATTCTGAGGCTGCAAAGGGTGTGAACCTGCCACCTCCTGGGATGCCCTCAGGACACCTTTTTTACTCTCCTGCTCCTCCTGGGCAATGGAGATCTCAGCTCTGCCTTTGCAGTCCACAGCCTTCCTGGGGTTTCCTTTCTGGCCAAAATCACAACATTTTAAATCATCCTGCTGGTCTCTTTGCTCTTGATTCTCAACATAAATCTTACTCAATGCCCCCCAAAATAGCAATGCCACTGCCTCAACATTTAACTGCTTTGAGATTTCTTTTGTCAGATTAACTAGTTTACTGTGCTTAATCACAGTCTCAGGCAAAGTCTCTGGACAGGAGCAAAATGCATTAGCCATAACACAAATCATCTGAAGTCCAACAACCAAAGCAGTCCTTTTTCCCCTCAGAAACATCCCCAGCCTGGTCTTTATGGGCAGGATTTCTATCAACGTTCTGGTTTTCTGAGCTCTGATCAGAATCTCCCATACAGAAGAGTCAAAGGTGTATTAGCTCTTCTCTAGTAGGTGACATCTCCAAAACTTTTCTATCTGTTCCTATAAACCATTCCCAAAACCTCTTGAACAACATGGTCAGGTAGTCACAGCAAAGACCCCAGTTTTCTGGTACCTAAATTCTGTCTCAGAATTACCGAAACATTAGAATTACTGAAACATCTGTTTCTCATTACCGAAACAAAGTACCTGAAACCCAAAATTAAGGAAGGAAAGGCTTATTTAGCTCACAGTTTGTGGAGGTTTCAGCCTATACTCAGCTGGCTGTAAGGCATAGTAGCACAGGGAAGAGAGCAATAGTTCATAGCAGCAGAAAACAGCAAAGAACAAAGGGAAGGGAACCTGCTGCAGCTTTTAGGCAATGTCTCTCCCCTCCTTATATTATAAACAAGCTACCCTGGGCTGGGGGTGTAGAACTCCCACAAAGTCCATGCTTTCTCTTGCACAGGATGAAGATGTTTACAACTAAGAATCCTGGCACTCTGTTGAGTCATTTAATGAAACTTCTAAACTTCTCAAGTAACACCATGGGTCAGCCAGTACACTCACTAAATGACCAGGAACTGAAATATGAGCCTTGACATCTAAACAAAACCAAGTTATTCTTCCAGAGATGGCAAGAAGGGCCACATAACAGAGCTTGAGGGTCCAACAGGGGAGACAAAAGCAACTACTGTACCTGGCTACTTTTATAGGAGACAGCATGGCCAATGAAAGGAACGTTCTAGAAACCTGTTGTCAGTGAAACTGGCACACCCTTAATATGAATAAACTTTAAGATATCTTAAAATTATCATGATGCTAAGTAACATGACATATATGAAATATATTTATAAATGAAATTATATGCATATTTTGAAGGCTGCCCAAAATGTAATCTTCTCAGTGGTATCTATCATTTTGACAAATTGCAGATCTTAATAATCATGTTTTTTGTAAATATTCCTAACCAACACACAGGTTCCGAAGTGGGCAAGGCCAAGTGCCTTTTGGCTTCTTCATCCTGGCCTTGATAAAGCAGCTCAGTAACAAGCAGTGCATCGATATTACAAGTTATCCATTTGCTAGTCAGAATCCAGTGTTATTTTTCTTGAGACTTTCCATGAAGACATGTCCTTACCATGCCTAATGTGAGAAGGATCTTGAGCGAAGACTATGGGTTATTAAGAGCTCTCATTTTACTCCATCTGAAAAAGTGAAACCGCATCCCCTCTGAGAAAAAGGAAGCAAAGGCCAAGAAAAATGGTGGACACAGGCATTTGGGCTCCACCAAAAGAGAAAAAGTTTAGAAGAAATTACTTACCCATTGAAAAAGAACTGCTGAAATCTATTTCCCATTCCACAGATATTCATATTTTTCTCTTTTTTCTTCTAAAATAATAAAAATTATTCTGTATAACACCAAAGGCAATGACAACATGGGCATATAATCTGCACATCAAAAGATAAATTTTGATAATAGGAAAAAAAGGTGAAACTGGAAAATTTTCATTCTTTTTACAGAAAAAAAACCCACATAATTTTGATCCTGAACTTTTAGGGGAATACAAGATACAAAGGAAAAATGCTACCTCCCTAAAGAAAAATCTTAACAATTTTTGACAGCAGCATACAAAGAAATTAATAATAATTGTAAAGAGGAAACCTAGTTTATTAGACTCATCTAAAGGTACAACATGAAAACCCAGAAATAAGCATTCAGATTCAGTCATATTTAAATGACAGAGTTGGCATGTGACAATTACTTGCGGATTTCTTTCCCACAAAGTAAGCAATGACAATCCACTCTTTTTATTCAGTAAAAATCTTTGGAAGAAAATAAAGACCAACAGCTTAGTCAGCATTTGTTATAGAAGAGCCGCAGGTCACCTGGTTGTGTCAAAGCTAAGAAAGAACTAACCTAACCTTGCTATCATAATGATTTTAATAAAGCCGATTCCCCCAGAAAACACAGTTCACAAAGGACAATTCCTATCAGCTTAAAAGGACAAACAGAAAGAACTGGTGATGTCTGCCATGTTCCCACTTTAAAATCATCCACAGTGCTTCAAATAAATGCACCTTAGTGATTTAGTTCATGTGTTTGTTAGGCGGGTTAGTTCTATAATGGAGGAGGGATAAAAATAACAAAGAAAGCACCTTGCCAAGATGAATTAGCACCTTATACTCACTTTTCTAGAAAAGTGATAATTTAACCAGAACTGACAGAATCCAGTAGGTATGAGTGCCTATTTACAAATATACCAAGGTAATAATGAACTGTATTTTATGAATTTTATTTTCACCCTTTCAAGACTTTTAGGAAGATCTGGCAGTAGTGCTGACGTAAGAGTTGTATACAATTAATTTAAATAAATAGATAACAAATGAATGCAATTACTTACAAGTTGAGTGGGATGAATGAGGCCAAGTAGTGTGGAAATTAAGGCAGCTGAATTCAGGTAGACAAGTGTGGAGTCACACACACACACTTGGGGCAGGAGCCGGAGCAGGACTGCTTGCTCTCGCAGTTTCTGCATGTGGCATGGAGGTAAAAGGGGTCCCGACCATTTGTTGGCACTGCGGAGCAACTACGCAAAATAAATCAGTGAGTGTAGGTATTTAGAGTAAGCGTGTGGCCCTGGAGCCCAGTGGCAGGGATGGTGATGGCAGTGCCTCCAAGGCCGGAACCTACTTTCATCATTTTCTCCCTCTCATAGCAAATATCCCAGCTCTTTTATCCAAACCATGTTTGATAAATAATACCACTTTCTGGTTCAGTGTCTGGCATTCTGCCTTTCCACTGCAGATATGTAAATTTTTCTTTCATCATTGTCCCAAAACTGATTTTTTCCTAAATGTTTCCTTGTAAAAACAAGCTGCCTTCTTCATGTGCTAGCACAGCAAGGATGTGTGCGTCCTGTTTGAAACTTTAGTCTTTTTCTGCCTTTGTTGTCTGCTATGAGAGAGCATGCGTCCTTTTTGGAATCCAAAATGATTGTTAAAAACTCTACAAATTCTGCCAAAAATGACTCCCTGCTGCACACTGTGCCGTTGAAATATCGAGACCATAATTCTGTATGCCATATGAGTTCAACAGTGGTCTCCAGTACACTGTTCTATAATTTCTTGTTGAGCCACTTTGACTTAGATCATAAAAATAACATGTCTTTTCTTTTAAAGATAAGAAAAATAAATAAAAACATTGGCTCTTTGGAAATAACATCTTACGGTGATTTGTTGATATATTGACCTTTGGACAATCTTCCTTCAGCCTGTTCAGGTAGTGCCCATTATTTGATAAAGATTCTTCTTTCATCCAGGATCTCAAGAATTTGAACAAATACCAATACAAGACCACAGTGATACACAGATTAGGCTGTTTGATTCCATAGGTCAATGTACATAAACTGTAATATTGGAAAGTAACAAAAACATATACATTATTCCAACCCATCTATTGCTATTCACCATCACATGAATTTCGCCTGATTACTACTTTGGAATATTTTTACTAGTGCATGAAACATTCTTGAAGCATTCCACAAAGAAGAAAGGAAATATTTCCACTGAAGGATGTCATTTTAAATTCAGTTGGTTTTGGGATAAGAAGCGGCTCCCATGATGTCTGAAGCCTGGGTGTGAGGTAGACCGGGAGGGCTCAGCCTGAATCTGAGCCAAGCTGGGACTGCAAGCTCAGTGCTCAGAGGTTTAATATATTTCATGAAAGGGACCTGCACAGCCAAAACCTGGTAATGCAGTGAAGAAAACAGTTAATTTTAACATTGTTCTTAAGAAGAACACAAAAAGAATGGATGTCTTTCAAATATTTGAAAGTTGAAGACCCTTTACCCATTGGGTGCCACAAAATTTGTTCACTTTAAATACATGAAAAAATGCTCCACATCACTGGCCATTTGAGAAATTCAAATTAATACAGCATTGAGATACCATCTCACCCCAGCAAGAATGACTATCATAAAGAAATCAACTAACAGCAAATGTTGGAGAGGCTGTGGGGAAAAAGGAACCCTTCTCCACTCTGGTGGGAATGTAGACTGGTGCAACTGTTATGGAAATCAGTGTGGAGACTCCTCAAAAAACTAAGACTGGAAATCCCATTCAATCCAGCTATCCCTCTTCAGGGAATTTTTCCAAAAGAACTGAAAACATCAGAACATAGTGATGTATGTGTGCCTATGTTCACAGCAGCACAATTTGTAATAGTCAAATCTTGGAAACAACCAAAATGCTCATCACCTGAGGAATGTATGAAAAAGATGTTGGTGTTTTTATACAATGGAGTATTACTCAACTACAAAGAAAAATAAACTCGAAGCCTTCGTAGGTAAGTGGATGCAACTTGAGGCTATACTCATAAGTGAAATAAACCAGACCCACATGGATAAATATTGTATTGTCTCCTTAATGTAAGAACTCAAAAGAAGAAATAAAAACTAAAAGGTAGAACAGACACAGTTAAATGGAAAGAAATAGAACTTAAGGATTAAACAACAAAAGAAAGAAAGGAAAAAACTTAAGAAGTAAGGTAAGGGCAAAATCACACTTGTATATATACAAATTAGAAAAAGCAATAGTCCTAAGGATTTTCATCAGGTTTTTGAAAATAGCGGTTAATGGGTAAAATTCTCACCATGACTAACTCTCTATGTTGACATCTTTGAACTAAGCAACTATATCGAGTTGTAATGTGTAATACTAAAACCATGCTTGAAATACCTGTCATCTTGGTCTTCTAAATGTACTGTTTCTAATGTCATATCAATTATTACTATACTCTCTTTAAAGTAATTTTTTAAAAGAGGTGACAAAAGAAAATAAGAGTCCAAAATAAGTAAATAAATAAGCAATTTTTTTAATTTGTTAAATTTAGCCTTTGCAAAGGAGGAGAGCTTTTCCTGGTCTTTAGTCCTAATTCTCTAAAATAGAAATGAAAATATAAGGGTCTTGAAGTTAGAACATTTTATTTCTTCATGCAAAAGTTATAGATGGAGAATAGAATCCATATAAATTAAAATTGAAAACTAAATGTTGAGGGAATTGTTACAGGGAAAGACTGATGAATAGGACAAAGTCAAGTAAACCTTACTCTGAGAAACCTGTCATTGCTCTGGGAGATGGCTCAGTAGAATAAGTGCTTCCCTGGTAAGCGCAAAGTTCTGAGTTCAATCCCCAGTTCCACCAAAAAAAGAAAAAAGAAAACTGCCTTTGCTCCCTCAGGCCCCAGAGGAGGAAGAGCACTGACAGGAAAGCAGACCCACAGCCCGAGCTGCTAACACTTGTGGCGCCTCTTCCCTGTATTGTTTTCATCACAGAACATGGTTGGGACAACCACAACAAGCCCCTTACTGAGTTCTTAGGGCGCTGGGTCTGTGGGGGGAGGACCGGTATTCTCACCCTCCTCTTCTCTGTGCAGGCAACGGACAGAGCTGAGCCACACAGCTCAGAGCTTGTTCCATGGACTCAAGGGACACAAGATTGCTTCTGATCTCTTCTAAGGGATGGAGATCTCTCACCTCACCAGTGTACTCCTTTGACAGTAAACAAACCCTTGAAAAAAAAGGCAAAAGTTAGTAGTGTGTGAACAGCTGAACAAAAAAATCAAAGATAAAAAAAGCAAAACATACCAAGCAACAAAATTCCCAGTTCATCTAACAGTTTTGATTAATTAATTTATTTATTTGTATTTTAGGGAAGGGTCTACAGGGTATTCAGGGTCTTACTACTATATCGGACTTATAGTGATCCATCTGTTTACAGCCTCCCAAGATTTGGGATTACAGGTGTGCGCCACTATGCCCAGTCTCGATAGCAGTCTCAGAGTACCCTGGGAACAGGGCGAGCATGGCAGGCCTGGGGATCGAACCCCCAGCCCCTGTGCCTGCTTGAAGGTGCTTTAATCCATTGAGCTATTTGGCTGGCCTCAGTTTTGATTTTAAAATTAAAATCCTATTCTTTCCCCTCTGTCCTTCCCAGTTTTTAATTTTTAATTTTGGTACTTGCTAAGGTATTCTTGATCAGGTTAGGCAATTGTATCAGCTATTTTAAGAAACTAATTATCCATCTTAGTTTTTTTTATTTCCTAAGAAGTTAATTTCTCTATCACAATTATTCCTTGATATTCTTATTTTTTTTACTTTTTTATTAATTTTATTGAGAAACAAATAGTATTGAGACAGTTTCAAAACAGGATGGTAGGACAGTCACAATAATTAATACATTGCATATTGTTGTCTTCGTAATAGTTATTCATAGTACAAGATACAGACATGATATCCTGTCCAAACACAATTAGTACAAACCTTACTTCTCACTGAATTAAGAGAAAGTAGCTGTATTTTGTATATACAGAAACAAAATGGTCCTTCATTTATATCCTGCTTTTTCATTTAGTTTGGACAGAGATGGGTATTCCATTTCTATTTAAATATTGTAGGTGCATGAATTCAGCAAACTAATCCAATATATTACAGTAGTACTAGTGGGTTATCCATAGGACTGTGCAGACTTCCAAAGTCATCTCTGAAATTGCTGAGCTCCAGACCTTGTTTCCTGCTCTAGCTGCACTTTCTACTACCCTCTTCGTTTTTTTTTTTTTTGTCCATAATTTTATTGAGAAACAAATAGCAATGAGACAGTTTCAAATCAAATTAGTAGGACAGTTTCAATAATTAACACATTGCATACTGTCTTCCTATTTCTCCAGAGAGACCATTATTTGCAAACTCTGAAGTGGTGATGGCACACACATTACTGGACACACTGATCAGAGGGACACCAATGCTCTTCTCAGTCTCTAGGAAGATGCATGCAGAGTGGGAACACCACAAAACTTAGAAACATTCCTGCTAAGCAAGTATCACCAGTGTGCAAGTCTTGTACAAAGACGAAGCAGAAAGAAATTGTACCAACGTGTGCTTCTTTTTGCTTTTTGTTCAAGATCTTCACCACAAGAATGTTTCACTAAGCACTTTGTGGCTACACACTAGCCACACATTGCAAAAGTTTAAACAGGATATCCTGTCTGCTTCTTGTACTATGTATAACCACTAGGAAGATAACAATCTACAATGTATTAATTATTGAAACTGTCCTATTAATCAGCTTTGAAACTGTCTCATTGATATTTGTTTCTCAATAAAACAAAACAAAATAAATTTTTTAAAAGTTACTTTTTTGTTTAAAAAAAGAAAGAAAAGTTTAAAGGATCTGCTTAAATGCAGGATCTCTTAGCACCAACACTTTGTCCACTGAAGTTGAATTTCTTTTCCAGCTTTGTGCTCGCGTGTTTATTCTTTATTTTCATTGTTTCAGAATGGAAACGTTTAACACTGTGAGTTTTCCTATGGGTACTTTTTTATGTTTATATCAAACGTGTTTTATGTACTGTGCTCATTAGTTTTATTTTCAGATATTGTATTACTCCACTTTATATTTCCCAGGGAGTCATATATCGTAATTGTCAAATAAGTATGATTTTTTTAAAACAGTTTTTATTATTAATTAATTGCTCTATTGCAATGTTGTAATGAAATACATGACAGGATTTCAATGCTGAAATGTTTCTTAATTTCTCCCATGATTATTGAGTCAGATGTCTGAAAAAAAAAAACACAGGAAAAAAATGTTTTGATTCAGAGGTTTCTAAAAAGGCACTGACCATTCAAAAATAATCTAATTTGATAGACTCTCGCATTTATTTCTTTGCTCAGTGCTCTCCCAAATCATTTTGTTTTGAGGGAAGATAAAATTAGTCATTTGAGCAGAGTTATATCTTAGAGCGATGGTTTTGAGAAAATAAAAAAGGAACAGATTCTAGTCAAAGAGATAACATCTGCAACAGGATTTCTCAAATAGGGCTGGAGGCCACGGCATCCTCAGAGCACAAATCAACATGATTGTGCAGTTTTCACAGGCAGGGTTCATCATGACAACTCAATCGATACAGGACAGAGCTTTGACCAATAGCATAGGTAGAAATGAGCTGATGCTCATTGGGTCTGGGCCAGTCAGTCCGGGCCAGTGGTGGCGAAGCTAGCGCCCATGTGTTGTTTTTCTTTTTAAGACAAATGCTTTTCATGTGAGTTGTTATTTCCTAAACTGAAACCTCAGGATTCAAGTTTAATGCCATGTTGTACTTTGTGATAAATAAGTGGGGTTTTGTTGGCAGTTCGGCCCTTGTCTCTCAAAGGTTCACTACTACTGGCCTGGGCTGAAGAATAAGAAAGGAGAAAAACCAAGAAAAGCTATGAAAATGGGATTATAAAAGCAAAGCTGGTTGATCCAACATAAAACTTTGTGAAATTTATGAAATAGATGTAGTTGAGAAAGTAGAATAATAAGGTTAGACCATTGCTAATAAAGGAAATCATTGCTGTAAAGTGGTACACTGTTCTTAAAAAAGCTTGTGGAGGTAGAACAAATGTTGGCAAATCCCTATGAGAGACACTAAAATATGTTTTATGAAAAGAACAGTGGGATTATAGAGAGGAGACACCATCCAGAATTTTTAGAAAACATAAATCCTACTGATACAAAGAGTGAATTTTTGAATATGAAGAATCAGGGAAGGAAAGCGATCAAGTTGACACCAAAAGTGAACTTTCCAAGAAACGTGGAGATTCTCAGGTTCTCTAATTGAGCAGTTAGTGGGGACACAGCTTCAGGCCTGAAGAGCTTCCCCTCACACTACACTGCGGCTTGCTTCCAACAGGGCAGTTGCCAGACTCGTTCTTTGTGCGTCTCTCTCATTTGCCACAGAGCTGGTGTCTAGTGAATCTGCTGCCTGAACAAATGCAGGGGGAAAATGCACAAAAAATTAGAAGAAAACAAAATTGGCAATAAATAGAATTATGCGAATTGTAATGTTTCTGTACAAAGGAATAAATTTTTTAAAAATATAGATGGAATCAAAATGTTTTAAAATACAGTATTTGGTGACATAAAATACTTAATACATGAGAAATACAAAAAAGAAGGTTTCTACTTAAGTACAATAAACTTTTAAAAATAAGTATTTTATAAAATGCATGTCAATCTATAACCGCTTATATTTGAGAAATACAATAATGAATGAGTTTATTTTCTTAACGTTTCTAAATGTTGATAATAGACACAGCATTGTTGTTGGTACGAGTTTTTATTCGCTTTTTAAAATTTTTCATTAAAAGTAAACATAGGGCAAATTAGGACCCAACAAACCCCTTCTGCTCTAGTCACTAACTAATCTGATGAAGCTCTAAGCACCAAGTAAAAGTTTTCTTTCATTAATGCTACCCCCCCAATTAAAGAAGCTCACTGTCTAAAATGAAGTACTTACTCAATGTGACAATAATTGAGCCATTTGGCGTTACTTGTTTTGTTATACTTGTTCAGTTTAACTTTATTCTGTACAGTCAACAAAGATATCCTTTTTGTTCCAAGTTCTTAAATCGTAACAATAACAGTTGTGAAACTGGTCAGTCTCTTACTCCATTTGTGTCCCTTACCACAGTTGTTTCTGACAAACCTTTACTGCAAAAAGGCTGGAGAAAGCAATAGAGAAAACTTTTTCTTCTCATACACAATTTTACAAAATATCCTCCCTAATCTTCAGGAGCTTTATGTCCTTGGCTGATCTCGCCTCCTGTAGGTAATACATCTTCCTACTGTCCTTCATATTGGCTGAAGGGACTCAGATATGCAGGAAGTCGTTAAACTACACAATGATAGTGGTGATTTCTAGTCAGGACGGTAACTAACTAGCTTGTCTGTGAGAGACTGGAAACAATGCTAGCTAGTGCCTGCTCCTTATTCTCTGCTTGTATGAGCATGTAGCACCTGGATAACCAACTCATGATCCTTTCCCACTTTTGCTGTTATGAGTATTTCTTTCAGGGAGAGAAAATTAATCATTATGAAATCCAAGGGGTAAAGTATCAACATTTTTCTGAAACTTTCGATAATGTCAGAACTTCATTGTATTGTGAATTTATTTTTCATTCTGCTAAAAAGAGCTTTTCAATATTACTAATTTATTTTATGCAATTCCTGCCATGAAAGTGATTTTTCTACCTTGTGTTGGTGCATGACCAAAAATTATTATAGAGATCAAATTATAAGCATGCCTCTCTTAAAATTACTAGGAAAAAACCTTTCCCAAGGAGTAGCACCAGAGCAAAAAAGGTTCTTAAGCAGTCCTAAACATTAAATATACAGAATATAAATGAGTTTTCTCATTCTTTTCTTTGTTTACTGTGGAAAGGATCATCAAACCACAGCCAAAACGGACATGCACAGAGAAATATGCAAATTTAAGGTTCAGACTTATTGCTTAAAAAAAAATAACTTCAAAGAATTACTTAAATATCAGTCTTCTCCATTGGATACTCAAATTTTGACCTTGTTTTAAAACCCAGACATTCTACTGTAAGGTATTAGCTGGTATTAAATGAAGAGCATTCATTTATTTATTTATGTATTTGGTACAAGGTCTCACTACGCAGCTCAAACTCATAGTGATCCTCCTGTTTTCAGCCTCCCCAGCACTGGGATTAGGGACATGTCTCACCATTCCCAGGCTTGATGGCCTGCCTAGTGTGCCTGGGGGTGGGGCCAGCACAGTATGTGGTGCTGGGATCAAACTTTGGTCCCTGCACTTGCCTAAGCAGAAACTTAGTCAGCTGAGCTATCTCACCGGCTGATGAAGAGCGTTTAAGAGAAAGGTTGTAATTGTATTAACCCACTTTGAAATGGCCAGAGAGTTTCACTGTGAAGATTTCTACTAATACATGTTGTTTTGAATCTAAGGGCAATATGAAATCATACTGTCAAAATAGATGGTTTTACCTGGAAGTTAATGAAACTACAAAACTGCTTATAGGGAATAACTTCCTAATTAAAGATGTTTTCATGTGCTCTTTTGTTCAATAACTAAAATCTTTGCTTTACTATGTAAGTTGTTAACTCTACCAAGAGCTAAATATCTATTTTGCTACATTTTTGCTGCTTTGTTAAATATGATAAAATTGGTTGTTAGAGAACTACTAGAAAGACTTTGGTAATCTCTCAAAATACATTGGTTTTTAAAGCCCCCAGGGCAAAAATGAGAACTATTACTTGCTTCTAAATATTATTTGATAAAACAATACAGTAAAAAGGCAAACGATAATTTCTCTAGCTTTATTGTTGAGACATAGTGGTTGTTACAGGAAAATAATTTTCAAAGGCAAACTTGTAACTTTGGGTAGCAAACACATCAGTATATTAATTTTTCTTTATTACGTGAGATCATTAGTTCCAGAGAAAATCTAAAGATTGGTGCATTTAGAAACAAGGAATTCTGGAAAGACTTTACACCGGATGCAAAACTGTCATCCCCACAGGTGCACAGGGTTGTCCTTCTACCAAAAGAAATTATTTACTATACTATAAATAAAACTTTTAAATCGCTATCTAAAGCTAGGACAACATAAAGTAGAAAAGTAGGAAGGTATAAAAACTCCCAAAGGAGACAAAAGTGTTGCTGCTTCTATATTAATGAGAATCTGATAGTTGGGAAGGCTGGGCCGTACAGAAATACACATCCTGGGAGCACAGACATTCTTCCTAGACTCAAAAGTAAAGCATGAACATTATAAAAATCGCACCAGTAAGCTTATCCACGAGAACAAGATAGTAGAATTCCGAAATGCTATTGAGAAATAGATATAATTGCTCTGAGGTGTATTAAAAATACCAGTTATATTTAAAGATAAAAAGACTATGAGGCTGTTAAGGAAATATTCTGCTTCAGGATTTCCATTAAAATGAGATTTGCTCCTGACTGAAAGAAATTTGTAAACCGGTGGGGGAGGAGGCAAAAACACATCACTTCCTAGAACAAGGATAACATCAAGAAACATGGGTGGAGAGCAAGACATGGCACTACTGTCACCGTTGGTGAGGACTGTTATCACTGAAATTCTGTCATAATACTCTTTAAGGCATTTTTGATCCCACTGCTTTGAACACTTTGTCTTTGTTGATAACAGCTTGCAAAACAGTAGCATGAATTTTACAAAAGGACGACATAACTCTGAATGCTGGACTGGAAAACTGAACAGGTTTGGCCTCTTAATTTTGCATTTAGTTACAGCATGTTAGAAAATCATTCTCAAAGAGGAATCAAGCTGCTGTGCTTCAGAATAAAGAAAGAATGTTTGGAATATAATTATCATAACTGAGGTTTTTGATATTTAGGTAAGAAACCAACAAAAATATACACTTCTATAAATGAATGAACAAGCAAATGAGATATTTCTTTTCTCTAGCAGCTCATAACCAAGTTTAGGAGACACCAATTAAATTGAGTAGCAGTAAGAGTGGAAGAAAGCCCAGTTCTCCCTAGGAGAAGCACTGGTCACTGTTGTGACACTGACCACAGTGTCCTGGCTCAGTGATTGTTTATCTGTGAGTCACTCTGGGAACCACTACGATCATCACACTTCACAGTCAGATCTTTTGCATGTATTGGTAGAGAACCTATTTTTGTGGGAAAGCCTTCCAAAGCCCTTGTCTTATTGGAGAAGTCAAGGAAAGAGTCAGCTCCTTGGCAAGGCACAGCTCTCCGCATTACTTGCCTTGGTTACTATGACATCTGGCCTTGCCCATTACTTTTCTCTTCTTTCTTCTCTGGATTCCTGAACAATTCTCACGAAGAAAGTAAGAGAGAAAGCAGCTAGCAAACTTCCCCAATGCAGGTTTTCCCTAAGTATGGCAGGTACATTTGAGACAAATCTCCAATGGCCCTCACTTCCTCATCTTCCATTTATTGCATTTCCGAAGCTCTTAGGCCACCCACATCCTTACTTCAACCACAAGACTGCAACAATGTCCCTGAAGCTTGGAATTTTACTGGGAATCTTTCCTTGAGATTGGTGAGTGAGGGTCTCTACCCGTGTTCACATGATTCATAAGGGGATCCAGCACTGATTATGTTCTCTTTCCCTTTCCTTGTCCTTTGCCTCCTTTCTGGTATTTTCTCCCTTCTATTTCTCCTATTATGGTATAGGATTCATGAAAAAGACAGTTATCGGAGCAGCAAGAGTTGGCTCCATTTTTCACTCAACATGGTTGTTCTCACATGCTTGAATTTGCTTTGCTTTGGATTCTCACGTTATTAAACTGAAGGCAAGTTTGTGTGTCCCAAAGAAACACCTTGAGTATTAAATGCTAGTAATGTGTTCTAGCCACTCCAATATTTTCACATAGTAATTCTTTTAAATTGTAACTATGACTTATTACTTCTACCATCTGTGAGTTTCCTACAGTCCTTTGTCTTTCTTCCTTTTCTTGATACAGTTCATTTTCTTTAAATGTATTTAGTACAAAGTCTGCAGGGTCTCACTGCACAGATCAGACGCGGAGGGACCCTCCTGTTTTTCAGCCTCCCAAGTGCTGGGATCACAGGCACACATCACCACGCCTAGTCTCAATAGCCATCTCATCACTCCCCAGGGGCGGAGCCGGCACAGCAAGCCAGGGATCGAGCCCCTGGCCCCTGTGTCTGCCTAAGCAGGCACTTGAATCTGCTCAGCTATCTGGCAGGCTCTTGATGCAGTTCTTGATGCATGTTTTCATGATGTAGTTCTTTAGATCTCATTTATTACTATGTATCATGCAGAACTAACAGTGTTTTTATTAAGATAATGAAAGAGATCTTATAAATACAATTATGAAGACTGTCAAAGGAGAAGGAAAAGGCAAAGGGAGGATTGGTTTTCTTTTTTGTTTGTTTGTTTGTTTGTTTGTTTGTTTGCTTGTTTTTTGGATGGTTCAGGCTGACTTAAGTGCAGGTTTGGTAAGGCAGTTGGGGGACAGGGAGTACTGAACCAAGGTCCCCTGCGCCTGACTGGATTTGCCCACACAGGTGCTTAAACAACTGAGCTAACCCACCAGACCCCAAAGGGAAGAGAAACACATATGTTCACTTTCTTTCTGACTTTGGAGCAGATGCCGTGCTAGCGCCTTAGGACATCACATTTCACTCCCATAGAAATTCATTGTTCTCACGATCTCTTATTTTTGACTCTTGCTTCTTTCCCCTTACTTGAAGAGAGAAGACATATTTTCCTTGGGATGGTGGTGGTAAAGGTGACATTCAGGAAGTGAGATACTGGAGAAATTGTTTATTATGATAGGGAAAGAGCCTAAAAGGTATTGCAGACCCTGTATCTTTGGTACAAAAACACAGACAGGCAGAAGACTCCTTTTTGTACTGTTCCATGATTTTGTTTGCTGTTGGTTTGGACGGGACACAGGGCCACGATTCAATGAGGGAGAGGTTTACCAGGAGTGGAAGTTCAGGGCACATGGAAACAGCCTTTCTTCAGATTCACGTCCTACAAGTTAAAGCATCCAGAACGATTCTGAGGTCTTGTTCTCTCCTCAAAAAGGGCCACTATTTATACTCTTCTGTCACATCTGAAAGGGTGACTGTGACCTACTCCAAGCTAAATATTCTTAATGGTTAATATGTTTGCAAATCAGACAAAATCCAAGAAGGATAGCGTTCTGGGTAGAGGACGCAGGGAAAAACCTGGGTTGTGCAATAGGTGAGGTAACTGATCTGGAAGAAAGATTTCAGGATCACGTGAGTCCTCAGCCCCAGTCAGCACCAAGAAGGTCAACTGCCCTGAGAGAGCTGGCTGCAGCAACGCTGGCAGCAGGCTTCCTTGTGAGAGATTCTATTAACACAGCACTGGAAGGCCAGGTGTGTGTGTGTGTGTGTGTGTGTGTGTGTGTGTGTGTGTAACAAGTGGGAAAGATGGAAAGATGGACTTTGGACATAAAGAATAAAATTCAAAAGGAAGGAAGTCACATAAAGGCAGTCCTAAGAATTAATAATTCCACTACTGCAAATGTGTTTAAAATACTGCAAACCTTTAGATGACACTTTTGGAAGAAGTCATTCGTGGTGATATCTTACCTTTACCCCGAAGGTACAATATCCTTTACATCATCTTTCACTTCCTGATGGAGAATTTCTCACACATATGCTTCCTTTTAAGTGACACACACTTAAAGAAACTAAAATGAGGGGCTCGGGAGATGGCTCAGTGGAATAAGCACTTTCCTGGCAAGCACAAGGGCCTGAGTTCGAACTCTGGTTCTGAAAAAAAAAAAAAAAAGAAAGAAAGAAAAGAAATTAAAACGATATGTAGTGTTTCTTTTGTTGTCTTCTGATTTCTCTGTATACTATTTTTCTCCAAGATAAAATTTCTGGCATAATATATAGCAACAAGAGCTAAAGTTAAATCTTTTCTGTGTTCCAACATTAATACAGTTGCTTGGAATACACTACAGTATAAAGAAGCTATTTCATACTGAAGAATTACTCTACCAAAAAATCGGGTACTAAAATTCTCATCTGTGTGTATCCACTGATACTTTGAAGAAATAAAATGTATGAAACAGTGGAAGTTGGATCTCTTCCATTTTCCAGGTCTGACTTATTTCCAAGGTCTTTTTGAGCAGCATTTGTTAGAAGAAGACAGTTTTAGCTAACAACACAGAAAGATAAGCCAGACCTCAGGGAGAGATACGACGAAGAAGAAATCTTGTCAGGGATTTCTTTGTGTACACTTAAAAAAGTTTTGCCATATCAAGCAAGGACAGGATATTATTCCTAACTTTAATTTCAGTATTGGAACAGAAATTTAATTTTAAAAAGGAAATTTATATTTCATAAATTTTCAGAGTCAAGTGTTTATGTCACATAGATTGAAAGCAGTTTTTCAGTAGGTTACAAAAATCAAAGGAAGTGTTCTTCAGTAGAAATAGACGTCCTTTGTCCTACCTCTGCTTTATGTTCCACTACTCTAAAACCTAATGTGTGAGTAGCATTTGTCTGGTTGGGCTCCTGTGAGGTCTGAAAGACAGGACGGGTAAAAACTCCTTCGCTCGTGATGAGGTCTGATAACTACAGTGGCTACCTACCTGTGGGGCTGCTAGTGGTGCGTGCTGTATGACACTGCTCAGTGTGTGGGGTGGCAGGGTGTGGGGCATAAAGTCGAAGAACATCAACCACTGACCCTATCTCTACTCTGTGCTAAATTCTGTACCAAGAACTGTCTCCCAGCCTTCATCTCTCATCCATTAGAATCCTATGCAGACAGTGTAATCATAAGAATGAAGATACCAAGAATCAGAGAAATAAGTAACTTTATCAAGGTCAACATAACTTTATCAAGGTCAACATAGCTAGGAACTGGTGAGTACAAGTTTGGAGGAGATTTATCTTCTCACCCGGGACACTTTCTGCCTCGCACAAAATGTAACTGAAGCTTTCTCACAGAAAATACATGATGAAGTATGTTCTCCCGGGGTTCTGTCACACAGTGATAAGTGGGGGCTGGGAGGCGCTGATTTACAAGAACTGTTTGTTTTATTTTGAGACATTTTATGAGCCAGCTGATTAACAGTCATTATTAAAATTTTAATTCTATAAACTGGCAATCAATTGTCTTAAAATTTTAAATAACCAAATATCCAACTCTTTTTAATTACGTCAGTGCACTTCACTCTCACCTGTGGTCTTGAAGTGAATGCTTGCGCTGCGGCTGGAGAGCGGGGCCAGGGCAGACCAGGTGGGCCTCTGCCCACCCTGTGCTCAGAGCATCCTCTTAGGGGCCCTGGAGGCAGCATCTACCCGGGAAATCAGCAGAGACACTGACACAAAGCTTGACAAGGCGATAACTTTGTTGACTATTCATGCATAAGATACCTAGAATGCACATTAAAGTTGCAATTTGTTGTCTCCATACCTGTTACATTGTGAATAGCAAAAACAAATAAAAGCTAGAAAATTGAATTTGAAGGTTTTCAAAATTACATTTTGATTTAGTGAAGTCACTCAACTTACTGAGAAATGAGTGCAATTCTGGCACACATTATATTTCACTTTCATACTTCTCGCTCATGTAAATGAAATGTCAACCAACACTGATGCCAAAACTACATTTAGCCATAAACCACAAAAATAATTTGGCTCTGGATGCAAGTTTTGCAAAAATCAATGGGAATATTCTGTAAAAAAGCAGGTTATACTTTATTATTGTTTATAAATTGAATACTATATATCATGAATCTTATATATTAATGCATGTAGATAAATAAATTGAGAATTGTCCAGAGATAAGCACTTTTTAAATAAGGTTTTTGTTTTCATTAATGTATTTGGTTCAAGGTCTCACTACACAGATCAGACTTGCAGTGACCCTTCTGTTTTCAGCCTCCCCAGTTCTGGGATTACAGGCATGCGCCACTTGGTTGCTGACTTAGTGTGCTCCAGGGGCAGTGTCAGCACCTTGTGTGGGACTGGGTATGGAACCCTGGTCCACCCACTTGCCAAAGCAGGTGCTTAGTCCAGTGAGATATCTCACTGGCCCTTGGCATGCACATTTTTAAAGGAGTTAAAATGCTGTATACAAATATGTTTGTCCTTTGACACTGGTGTTCCATAAAGTCTGGAAAGTAGCCTAAAATATACTCCGTCTGTCTCCCTCTGTCTTTTGGACTAACTTCTTATCATTTGACAGGAGAAAAAGAACAGGGTGGAGTGCTGCTTTTCTTAGTTCCTTATGACTCAGCATTGAAGATACCAGATGTGTATCGGTTATGAGAGAAAGGAATAGATGAGATTATATCTCCTACATTCATAGGAGACTCTCTAGCCTCTCCATGGTGGAGGGAGATTATTTATATGCAGTAAAGATCTACATTGTGTTTTGGTACCAAAATCCTAGCATAACAAAAACACTCTTTGGTCTAGCATTTTACTCTGGGACTATATTCCCATTTGGAAACTTGGAACACCTTACTCAGTTTTTTATTTTATATGGCGCAACAATCTCGTCCTCTCCTCCACTGCAGCTCTCACACCACACAGAGGCAGAATTTCTGATCACTGCACCACCCACCTCCCTGTCCTTAATGCAGATCTGTAGCAACATTGAACTGAAACACAAAGTGTGATTGGCCACAAAATTATCATAGTATGATTCCCCGAGACACAAGGACCAATACAGAGTCATGAAACATTAAACCAAGAGAAAACATACATCAGTTCTGTAATTTGTAAAACAAAATCATAGTGCTAACTATTCAACAGTGTGAAGGACAGATCTTAGTTAAGAAAAATATTAAATGAATAAAAAGCCCTCATTGAGATCAGAGGGCCAAGATGAAAAGTTGCCACCAGTGATTCTGATTATTAGGAGATGCAACTGTGCCCTGTCCAATCCATGAGGTGCCCGGCCACCAAAGCTCCCTGTGACAGGGCAAGGGAGAGTTGAGACAGTTGCTTTGGAATGTGGGCATTCCTGCCAAATTCCTTCCTTTAAATAAGAAGGGTTTTGTTGCCAGGTATGGGGGTGTAGGCCTGGATTCCCTGCACAAGGGAGGCCAACGCAAGGAAACTGCTGCTTGTGTTGGCTGGGGCTACACAAGGAGTCAACCACATAGCAAGACTCTGTCTCAAAAAATAAAAGTAAAAAAAAAAAAAAAACACATGTGTTATTTTCCTTTTAACTCTACTAAGTAACAATTTAAGCACAACAAAAATGGAAACTATTAATCTCAGAGTAGAAATTAGGAAAGAGAAGAAGATATGGCATAACAGAGCATTTCCCTTCTCTCTAAATATGACAACTACTACACAAACACAAATCATCTGTGCTAATAGAAAAAGAGAATCAGTGTTATCATATATTTTATTATTTTATAGAACTAGCAATTACAGATTTTGAAGAAATACATGAGTTTTAATTTTAAGAATTGTCAATAATTTGAAGGAAACAATTTGTAGCAGAAACACACCAGATGAATAAATCTACCCAAAAGTCAATGTAGCGATATCAATTTGTAACTGCAATCTAAACTTCAAAAGGTATCAAGCAATGGCTGTGACTCATCCACATGGCTGACATTGACAGAGGATCTACAAAGTGCGGTACAGGGTTTCTGGATAAATCCTGAGGGAACTTGACTGACCTTGTCAGATACAAAAGTTGCATTTCTTGTTATATAGGTCTTGCTTTATGTTGGTCTTAAGCAGCCAGCAGAAAGGTACAAAAACAAGGTATAAGGGGTGAAGCCATGTTGGTATGCTGGGCTGTAAAGGGCTCAGGTCAACAACTTCTGTCATTGTCAGTGTTGCAGATGACCCACTACTACTATGGACTACTGGACTATATTGGAATATTTTGCTGAATTCACACACCTACAATATTTAAATGACAAATGGGATATCCTTCTCTGACAAAACTAAACCAAAAAAAAAAGGGTATACAAATGACCACTTTGTATCTGTATATGCAGAATAGTTAGGCTAGAAATATGGCTACTTTCACTTAATTCAATGAGAAGAAAGATTTGTACTAATAGTGTTTGGATAGGATATCGTGTCTGCATCTTGTACTATGGATAACCACTAAGAAGATAACAATATACAATGTATTAATTACTGAAACTGTCCCATTAATCAATTTTGAAACTATCTCATTGCTATTCGTTTCTCAATAAAATTATTTTTAAAAACTTCAAAAGGTAGGGCCTGTGAAATAGCTCAATAGACTAAAGTGGCTGCTTAGGCAAGCTTAGCCACCACAGGGACTGAGGTTCAATTCCTGGTACTACATGCTTCGCCAGCCCCGCCCCCAGGGCACACTAGGCTGTCCACAAAACAATAAAGTTCAAAAGGTAAATAAAAAGACAGGAAACATATTAACTGATTTTCTTATAAAACGTCAACATAAATTCGTTCTAAGAACATACAACATCATGTTAAAAGACCTGAGTGCTCATGGTTACATAGAATCCATTTTTCACTTCCAATTCAAATGGTGGTAGTAATTTTCTATTGTTTACAGGTACCACTGGTCCCATCAGCATCTCAAACCCTGGAAAAATCTTCATGGTTACTGTAAACAGATGTCGTGTAAGCTAGGTATCAACAGAGATTTCATGCATCTTCTTTGATATTTTAATTACAAGTTTAATATATTGAATTATTGGCATATCTATTAAAATCATTCACATTTAATAGATTAAAAACCACAGAATCATGTGAATAGTTGTGTAAATCAAGTGACACTTACATAAATCATGTGATAGTTCAGGCAGGCATTTCCTGCAGGCACTTACTAGTAAGAAATGGATTTTTATTGTGAAGGTTTAGCATAGTCTCTTATGGGATGGGGAGATAGCTCAACAGAATAGGCACTTGCCTGGCAAGCACAAGGTCCTGAGTTCAATCCCTGGTACCAGAAAAAACAAAACAAAACAAAACAAACAAAAAAACCCTACTTTCCCACTAAAAACATAGTTTCTTGTTCAGTTGATTACTAACATATGTGAAATTCCGACATCTTGTTTATATATAATTGATTACATATTGAAAATTAAAAACAAAAGATAAACTTGTTTTCTCTGAATAAGATAAATGTCTCACTTTCGTATAAGCAAATAACCTGGAGCCAGGGAGACAGCTCAGTAGAATAAGCACTTGCCTGGCAAGCACAGGGTCCTGAGTTCAATCCCCGGTTCTGCCAAAAAAATAAATAAATATAACCTAATCATAAACTGAGTAGAAAATAGAAAATTAAAGGGCCAGATAAATAGCTCAACAGATTAAAATGCCTGCTTAGCAGATGCAGCAGCCGGGGTTCAATTCCCAGCATGCCATGCTGGGGCATGCTGAAAGGGCTATTGAGACTGAGCATGGAGGTTCACCCCTATAATCCCAGTGTTTGGGAGGCTGAACACAGGCGGATCACTAGGAGTGTGAGCTGTGTAGTGAGACCCTGTATTTTATGCAGCGCATCAATCTCGTCCTCTATTCCACTGCAGCTCTCACACCACACAGACTCAGAATTTCTGATCACTACACCGCCCACCTCTCTGTCCTTAATGCAGATCTGTAGCAACACTGACCTGAAAACAAAGTGTGACTGGCCACAGAAGCCACATCATCATAGTATGATTCCCCAAGACACAAGGACTAATGCAGGGTCATGAAACATTAAACCAAAAGACAACTAAAAATACAAAAAAGAAGAAAGAAAGAAAGAAAGAAAGAAAGAAAGAAAGAAAGAAAGAAAGAAAGAAAGAAAGAAGAAAGAAAGAAAGAAAGAAAGAAAGAAAGAAAGAAAGAAAGGAAGGAAGAAAGAAAGAAAGAAAGAAAGAAAGAAAGAAAGAAAGAAAGAAAATTAAACAAGGGTCTACTTATTATCTGGCTCATTTTTACCAAGGCCTGTCTATTACTTGTTGATTTTATACTTTCAGTATTTGCTCATATAAATTGTCCATTCTGATAAACTTAGAGACCATTTTTCAAAAATAACTTTTCATCATTTTCACACACTATAAAAAAGCCTTTTGTAATATTTTTGTGCAAACACACATGTGCCTCCTCTGATTTCGATGAAAATAATTCTTCAGTATTAGTGGCAAATAAATGTACATGTTGCCAGCAGATCTTTCTCCTGGCTAATGCTATCCAGCTTTGACTAACTTCCAGGGAAATATTTGGGAAAAATAATTGAAATTTCCCTAAATACCTGTAATGAGAAAACATAGTTTGAGAAACAGATGTTTCTTTATGGCTTGTTAGAAGTTCTGAATCAGGTATTAGGGCATAAGGACATTTGGTTACTTCAACTCTGTACGCTGCATAGTAATGGTAAGCAACACTTGATAGCTCAAGTCGCTGTAAATACGGACTCCTTCTGCTAGTGAAGGGCCTGGCTGCAGTTCCTACGCTCCGCCATACAGGCTCTGAAGTGCAGCTATCGTACGTGCTGGGCAAGCATAACCACGCAGTTCTCTGAAGCATGTTTTGATGGCATTGACTTAATAGAGAATAAAAAAAAGTTCCTGATGTACATGTCTGTTGTGTTTATTGAATTCAATATTCACATTATTTATCATCACAATAACTGATGTGCTACTAAATTAATAAGGCAGAAAAAATCCAAAGAGATGGTTTGATCTTCTAGAAATAAAAATAAGTAGGAAACCTTGTTTGCAGTAGTTTTCTAAAGCTGAGGCGATTTAGAGTTGCTTTGCAGACACATGTACATAAAAATGAAAACTAAGCGTATCAGAGGAGTTGTTGGTACTTCCTGTTGGGGAATGATAAGTGAAATTGCTTTTCTTCACTGAAGAGATTAGTTATTAAGCACAATCTACTTAAATTCAGTGGTAATTTAAGCCATAGCTACATAACATTAAAATAACAGCCCAACTTCAATGGAAAATTACAATCCTGCATGACATAGCCCCACACATGCAGCTATTAGTAGCGTTTTTCCATCTGTAACTTCCATTTCAGCATGGTGCAGTCTCAGGCACAACTTCAGAATGCCACAAAGCTGTTCATAAGGAAAAGTGAGTGTCCAGGGTGAAAGGACCTGACTACTGCTCCCGAATCCCTCGGAGTTCAGGCCACACTGAAGGGCAGGATGCGACTGTGCCAGCCCTCCGCTGACTCGCATCTCTATGACTGGCTCTTCCACACTAAACAGAGATCATAAGCACCCTGCCCAAGACAGAGCTGAGAAAGAGCCCAAGAATCCCAAGCAGGCTTTGGGACCCTTTTGCTCCCTGGTTAAGGGCCCTTCTCTCGTGGGATTCCCTCCCACCCTGATCTCCTCCTCTGCTCTGAGTGACTCACCATGCAGACAGTGGATTCCATACCATGCCCAGGATTCCTCAGGAGCTATCAAGATCCAAGAACTTTGCCAATCTTGATAAAGCCAGAGCAGTAATTGAGGGTTTCCCTCTATTGCTTTTGAAAATCCACCAACCTGTTTGAATCTACAGTTAGAATCCATTCAAGTGTCTATTTCATGTCTGTTTTAGCTCAGACACCCTTAATACAAAGTGATCCTTGAGATGTAGTTGTGTACAGTTTGGCTAAGAGAGAAAACAGATTTAGAAATGTGACCCTCGTATGCTTCCAAATCAGTGAACATAGGGAGGTGATTCTGTTACCAGCCTTATTCCAGGGTAAAATCTGAAAGAACTTCAGAATCAGCATAGAACCTTTCAGGGATGTTTCAGGGGTTCTGACTCAGTGCGGTGGGATCATGTCCCGAATTTTTTTTTGTACAGATAATATTGAGGCATAGTTAGAGCTGAGTATCAATTAAACTTGCCTCTACTCATTATACTATTACTAATGACTATTCCAGAATTTTTTTCGTCTGCTATGCAGTAAATTCTTTTTCCTTCCTCAATTATGAGAAAGAAAGAAAGAAAGAAAGAAAGAAAGAGAAAGAGAAAGAAAGAAAGAAAGAAAGAAAGAAAGAAAGAAAGAAAAAAGAAAGAAAGAAAGAAAGAAAGAAAGAAAGAAAGAAAGAAAGAAAGAAAGAAGATCCTCAGAGCATTGTTTTCCCCCAGCCTTTCCTTAGACACTTAACACTCATATTCAGAAGTTGTCAGCATCAAATTGATGATGTTCTGTCAGGGTTTAACTTCAGATTTCACTTTTCTCCCAATTCGATTGATGAACAGGGGAGAGGAAGCCCTGGACACTCCAGTCAGTTACAGAGATGAATAGGCAAGCCTCACGAAGAGCATCCCTGGCCACACCCTTGATAGTGCAAAGCAAGTTCCCTGGGGCTTACCACGTGTGCGTCTCTTTGGATTAGAACGTCCTCCGTGGCTTTCATGCGGATGCTGACGAATTAGGAGTCCATCCTCCCTGTTAGAAGAAAAGTCCTTCTTGACAGCTCAGAAAAATCTTAACAAGCGCTCCTCTGCCACCTAGTGTTGGAAGCGTGCAAAATAGTCTTAGGATTTGGCAGAAAAGGGCTCTTCTCCGTGGAGCCTACATTTATGTTGCTTTCCACTACCAGGGTCCATTCCGGATTCCCTGAGTGCGAGGTGAAACAGTAACATTTACGGGGAAAGCCACACAAAGTCATTCTCACTCATTTGATGAACAAAGTGAACTCTAACAAATGAAATCATTAGATTATGTTAATTAGATCATGGACAGGATGATGCACTGGTGCATCCCGCATTCTGATTAGACTGGAACCCTTAACCTAAGCCACCGACACACAGACGTGTCTACAGCCTCTTCCAGGCTCTAGGGAGTATAGCACGTGCCCTCTGCCTGAAGCTTATAAGCTTGAAAAATTTGCTCTGCCTTATAAAGTAATGGAGACTTCCCAGTAACAATAACTTCATTTAACTTTCAGTAAGAGGTTAACAGTGAGGACTGCAGTTTTTGGTGCCGAGACTCGTATTTCAAACACCACAGTTCACATCAAAATGGTCTTGTCACATAAAACCTCTCTGGCTCACAGCTCAGTGGACTGAATACCTCTATCAGCAGAGCGATGATGACACAGGTACTTAATCTTCCACCTCGGCATCCTCGGCTGGAAAATTGTAAGCCTGAACTCAATCTCAAAGTCAAGGAGGTGATGAGAAATAGCTTGCACAAACAGGCTTTCTACAGGAACAGAGACACGTGCACTGCCCACTGCACTGCACAGCCCTTTCCCCAGCCAGCAAGAGAGACATGGGACGAAAAATGTGGGTAGAGAAATAAATCCAAAGAAAAAGGAATCTGAGGAGGACACCCAGAGCTTTGTCTTCTTTATATAATTATACTTTTCTCTCATAAATGAAAACTAAAATGCATTTAATGCTTAATTGTCAAGCTATTTTTCCTAATCATCATTTTTTGGAGTAATCTATACCTGATTTTTCAGTTGTTACTTTCATCTATCAATAAAAGAAAATATGAACAAAATATACTGTCTACATTTTTTCCATCTAGCCTTATGATTTTCTGGAAACTCACTTCAAATGCACCTTGCATGGCACTCACTACGTTGTATCTAGGTCAGTTAGTTTATTCATCTGGGTAAGAGTGGTTTAGGGAGGACCAGGAGAAAAGGAGATTGTGTTTGGTTGTTGAAGAGGCTGCGTGAGTAGTTACTACAATTCTTAACATTCAGTCATAAAAGGAATTATAATAGCCCAAATCATGCAATCACTAAAAGCCATCCCTTTAAAAGACTACATTTTTAACTCAAACCTATAGCAGCTTGAGGTACTATTGTGCCCATTTCACAGATAAGGAAAGACATGAAGAGGCTACAGAACTTCTCCAAGCTCCCACAGCAAATAGGAGCAAAGGCAGGACTCAAGCCTGCATTCTGCGGGACACTGGCACTGTGAGAGACTGAGTGACGTCTTCTTTGTGTATGGTGAACAGAAAACAAGAAGTACAGATAGACACACGGAAGTGTCTCACCATGAAACCATTTCAACTTGAAACAAAATTAAAGGTGCTTCCAAAGACAACTTATTGCAGCAGTGTGGGTGCTAACACTTCCTGCAACTGGTACCTGAGATCCTGGTTCACCGCCATGGTGGGGAAAACAATGCTGGAAGCATTCCTGGGCAGTAATTAACATAACCAGCCTGAGATGGAAATATTCACGAGTTCAGATATCCATCAGGCATTTGGGATGTGATTAGGTTAGGGCCCGGTACCAGAAGTGACAAGGTGCTCGTAGGAGGCAGGAACTGGGTGAGCAGGTCCCTGGGGTGTCGCCCCAGGCTCCATCTCCCTTCCTTTGGACTCCTCTTGCCCTCTGCTTCCACTTCCCATGATGTCAGCAGCTTTGTTCAGCTCTTTCCACGTGGCGCTTCTGTGCTTGGGCCTGCCAGACACTGACTGATAGTTTTAAAACTGAGTGCAAGTAAGCCTCTCTGCTTTTAAGTTCCAGGGTCAGGTCACCAAAAAAGTGACCAAGTCAGTGTCTACACTGCTGTCCCTCTGACACAAAATTTCCCATTATAAGGTGGCACCGATGAAACCATCCATCAACAACAGCAGTTCTTTCCTATGAGTTTGGGCCATATTTGCAATAGAACGTCGGGAAGGATGACCACATTATAAAACACTTTTAGTTTAACAAGCAATTCAATGTAAAACTTTAAGACAGACAAGTATTTAGTCCTAGAGCCAACACTGGCTTTGGTTTCAATTCACTGACATTGTACTTTTTCCTCAAGTAAGCTAGGTTCCTTTTTTTTCAGCAAGTGCAGAAAGCCCTTGCTATGGGAGGCTCTTGACGGTGTTGAGGATGACAGAGGAGCTCTAAGATTCAGGTCAGTGGTTCACAAACCTGGCTGTGAAGCAGAAACTCTACTCTGAGTATGACAAATACAAGTTCCAGAACTCTGCCCTGGAGCTTCTGATTTTGGTTTTAACATACACCTCCAACGTCTGTATCTTATAGCTCCCTAAATGATTAGAACCAGATGCTGGTATAAAGATTTTATCGCTTGAATATTTCAAGGTGCTGTGTGAGGCCGTGACACTCCAAGTAGCTGGGCAAGAAGACATACATTTTTATAAAGATTTCACAGGATCAGATAACTAAAAAGTCACAGAACTCCACGGGGCGTGCTGTCCACAGGCGCAGGCCAGGAGCAGCAACAGTGTGCAGACAGGCATTGAGGTCAGGTTCCCACTGTGTCCCCAAGTCAAGACTTTGTGTCTTGGTTGGAACTCAAGACTTGTCCAAGGAAGCTTGGTTTATGGGCAACTCCCTGAACATTTAATCATATAGAAATGAAACATCATATACAGCTAAATTTGATAACAGAAATCACCAATAATTTAACCACACTCTGAGGAAAACCTAAGAATTTTCAAACTTTAACCAATGTAAAAGATCAGTGCACCTGTGGCCCCTCAGGATGGTTAAGAACCAGTGCTAGGATCCCACATTCCCCAGATGTGAGCGCAGGGCTGCCTGATCCAACCCTAAATTCTAAATTCTAAATTGACTATTTACACCATTCTGCAGACCCAGTTCTCTTCACGCATGCGGCCCCAAGTCTAGACCTGGCTGGCATTAGCGGAGCTTCCTGTAGGACCAGTGGTCAATCTAGGGCTACAGCAGTGGAAGGATCTTAGCTCTTCCTCCTCACCTGACTCACCAGTCCATGCCTCGCACAGCCATGGAGCATAAGACCAGGTAATGACTGATTTCTCCTAAGATGCACTTTAATGCTGCAAGCAGTCAAGGGGTAATTTTACACAGTTCTGAATAAATCACTACTTGTGAACACAGAGAGCCACTCTTGAAAGGAACATTTCTGTACTCCTGTGGCAACACTTCAAGACTGCAGCAGGTTCATTGCAGTGGGTGTCAGCAGGAAGGGTACAGCACTTAGAGTGTCAAAGTGCAGTCTCAGTCTCTCTCTCTCTCTCTCTCTCTCTCTCTCTCTCTCTCTCTCTCTCTCCCCCTCTCCTCCCCACTTCCTCTTTTACTCCTCTCCCTCCCACTTCTCTTTCCCAGCCCACTTATGATTCTTGTCTTCTACCAAGGAGAAACAAATGCACTAATGTAGTATTTTGTGCAATGAGTTCTAATGTGATTAAACCTGTTGCACATGGACACACACAAGAGTAGCTTGACAAAAGTCATTCTTACAAAGCAACACCCTAGATGACTTTTATTAGTCTTCCTGCATGACCACAGAAATTGGCTTTCATTGTGCCTGGCTCTGCTGCTCTTGTACGAATAGAATCAGCAGCCTCAAACTCCTTACATAACAGACCTGAGACTGAATGTCTAGAGATGCTTTGTATCAAACCTGAGAGTTTATTTTGGTGCACAAATAAGAATAAGTAATAGAAAACTGCTTTACCAGAAATGATCTACAATCCCTTTTCTATTGTAAATAGAAAACTTTAACTAAATTTTATATTTATAATATATATTATATATGTAATTATATAATCATATATATATATATATATATATATATAATTTAGTTTACTCTTTTCTGAATAAGTGGAATTAGCTGGGTTATTTTCTCAATTTAAAAGTTAAAAAATGACTAATTTAGGAAACTATCTTAAAGAGGTAAAACTTCTGCTTTGTTAAATACAAATATTTACATTTTATCATTTTGCATATGACAAGGACAAGCAAATATGACAAAGGATTTCTCCAAGCAAAGTGAATGTACTTTCATCCTTCCTTTTTTTCTTTCTAGCAACTTCCAAAGGAGCAACAGTGCCCAATTATAAAGTATAAAGGGAGGATTAGAAGAAAACTGTTATTATGATTTAACTAATGAAATATTACACAAAAGCACGAGGAGTGATTAAAATATGAATATTTAAATTTTGAAATTTTAGTACAGTGAAAGACACATTGCCATTAATCCTGCCCAGAGTCCTACCCCTTGCTTCAAGCAACCTTGAGCTGATCAGCCATGTCACCTTCTGAAGCAGTTCTAGAAGTTCTCATCTGAGATAGCATTTCCAAAGTGTGATAAAAATACCAATAATGCTGCTGCCATCCAACGGAAAAGCAGGCTTGTAGAACAACATTACAGTGTGTCTTCACCTGCCTCATCTGTTGGATCTGGTACTGTGCAAGTTGACAGATACACAGTTTAATCAGATCAGGATATTGAGGTAGCCGCGACAGTGCAACTAACTAGAGATAGTCATGGAAGAGAACTTCAAAACAGCTTCACAAAATAGCAAAAACAATGGCGTAAGTGACTTTGGAGTGAGGGCTTTTTCAGAGGGATTTGTGGTATTATGTCTTTGACAGTAGTTGTAGTAGATAGCTAACCGGCGGTCAACTTATTACACCCAGCTGACTTGAACTAGCATGGTGCTGGGTGTGGGAGGCCCATCTGAGGGTTGTTGCCAGCAGCACAAAGGCAAAACAGGAGAATCTGTTGGAATGCTGTTAGGGATGCTGTTTGGAGAAGCTGTTGGAGCTGTTGGAAGCCGTTGGTTCTCCTGGCTGTTCTGGGTGACCTTGTCTTGCTGGCTTTCCTGATGCACTAGGCCACTCTTGTCAGAGGAGGATCTCAGGACCTTTGTTGTTGCTGAGAATGGCTGTGGTTCATTCTAGGAGAGCTCTGGTTGTCACCTTCCTAGGTGCAGAGAGGCTGCTCAGCCTCGTGGAGAAGCTCGTTGAATTGGCTTTCCTAATGGGAACTCAGCTTTGCTCATCACTGGAGGAGCTTGGGACCTCACTGTTGCTGAGGATGGCTGTGGTACTTTATGGAGAGCTCTGGTGCTTACTTTGAGTGTCACTTCCTAGCTCCAGTGCAGATCCCACAACCTGCTAGCGCAGATCCTTCATCCTGCTGGCATGGACTTCCTAACTTCCACCACTGACCCTCGGGCCTTTCCAGCACAGATCCATGAAGAAGGCAGGCATGAAACATTGTCATGGGCTCTAGGCCTCCAGTTGGACTGGTGGTAAGCATTGTTATCAGCTCTAAAATTTCAGCTGGACTCACGTAGGCTATTAGGATCCAGGTCCTCCCCTGGATTCCTGGTCTTTAGCATATGGACAGAATTTTTGTACTCTTTGTATATGATTCTCTGGGTGATTTGTTATAAAATATTATAAAATGTGTCCTGTGTTACAATGTTACAACTTGCAAAAGTCCCAAACCACTACAGTAGTACTTTAAACTGTAAACAGTGCTCCTATGTTCTAACACATCTAAAATCTAGGTAGCCTGGAACATAGGACAGTAAGCTGCTTATAGCTACTGAATGTACCATGGGAGGAAGAAATCACATTGAGCCCGACACAGCAGGAGCATTTCTGAGCCTACCCTGACTCCCACTCTCTGGAGACCCTTGATGACCTGCACCCTGCCCATCTACCAGAACTGCAAAACCTGACAAAAATGACTAAACAAAAGGCAATCTCAGACCTGAAGCTCACTCAAAACAAGTCCAGGAGACAAGATCATAGAAATGAGAAGTCACACACAGTAAATGTCTGAGATGATAGCTGCTAAAGTAAAGAAACAACTCCATCAGGCTATGGAAGATACAAGATCAGAAATAATCTCTCCGGTAAAAACACCAAAATGACAATCATGAAAGTATTTTTCAATACATCTAAGAAAGAAACAGAATTTAAAAAATAGAAGAGAAGGGCCGGGGAGATGGCTCAGTAGAATAAGCACTTGCCTGGCAAGTACAGGGTTTTGAATTCAATCCCTGGTTCTGAAAAAAATTAAAAAAAAAAAAAAAGAAGAAGGGAATAGGAAAATGATGGAAACAGTGAATGAACAATACAAGAAAGAATTAGAATGCATGGAACATATTTAAATAGATATCCAGGATATTAAGAATTCCATTGTGCGGCTACCCTGCGATGGCGGGACCAGTCCGGTCCAAGCCCAGGCGCAGCATGGGCGAGAACTTCTTCCACCCCATTGGGACTCCCCCACCACTCCGCAGTCCCACTCCCACTCCTGCCCAGTGAGTGAGAACTTCTGCTGTGTGCTCGGGACCCCCAGATCCAGCCCTAGCACAGGCCTAGTGAGTGTGTGGGAGAGCTTCTTCTCCCCCCTATGCCACCTTGTCCCCTTCAGACTCAGCTCAGGCCTGGCATACAGGTCTGTGGTAAAACTCTGCAGCTGCAGTCCCTGCAGAGAGAGTGGGAGACAGAACCATGCAGCTAGACCAGGAACAGAACATCTTTCCAAAGGGGCACAAAAGGTTCACTTCCAAGGGTGGCAGCAGGAAGGAGCTGAGCAAAGCAGCCAGACCCAAGCCATGCAGAGCTGGATAAATTCAAACTTTGTAGATCTGCACCTGAATTTCAGTAGGTGCTAAGGTTATAACTACACCAAAGCACTACAACAAAGGTCAGAAGACAGTACTATACAAAATGACAACGAGAAGGAGCAAAATGGAATATGAGACCCCAAGCCCACCCATAACAAGTGCACAGGACACTAACACAGAACAAAGTGGGAATCACACAGCTGAAATCAATGAATCAACAGCTTATGAAATAAAGAAACAACTGCAGAAAGGTATAGAGGGAATCAGATTGGAAATGAAAAAAGAAATCACTGAATTAATAGCATCTGCAGTAAAGAATCAAATGTAGAAAAAAAGGAGGAGACCCAATGCCCACCCAGAACAAGTGCGGAGGACACTAGCACAGCTGAAATATATGAATTAATAGCATTGAAAGTAAATAAGCAAAAGCAGAAAGTTATAGAGGAACTCAGAGCGGAATTCTTTTCTGAAACAAAAAAAGAATTCTTTGAACTTATACCATCTGAAGTAAAGAATCAAATACAGAAACATAGGGAAGAAACCAAATCTGAAAAAAACACTGCAGTAAAAGAATTAATAACTGCTTCTAAAGAAGACATTGATTAAAAAAATAGAGGAGATTAGAAAAATGACAGATCCCTTGAGTGAGAATACAGGAAAGAAACAGATCACATGAAGGAGAGTCAAAGAGATACAGAGGAACTTAAAATCTCAATCACAGATTTGCAAAACCATTTGAGTGAAAGTGAAGTCAGAGTTTCAGATCTTGAAGATGCTGGTGCAGCTAGTGAAAAGGTAAGAAAAGATCTCTTAAAAACAACTAGGATGCAGGAAAAAATAATTTATCACTTGCAAGACGATGCAAAGATGAACAATGTGAGACTAATAGGTATCAATGAGAAAAAAGGAGTCAATACAAATGACATTAAAAAATATGGGCAGAAGTAATGTCAGAAAACTTCCCAAATATGAGGAAAAAATCTGACATTCAGGAAATCCAAACATAAGAACACCAAGTAATCTCAAACCAATTAAAAACACACCAAGACATATAATAGCCAAGATCCCAGAAATACAGCACAAGAATAATATACTGAAAGCCGCTAGAGAAAAGAAGCAGATCACATTCAAAGGAAAATCCATCAGAATTACAGCTGATTTCTCTTCATAAACCATGAAGGCAAGAAGAGCATGGAGTAGAGTACTTCAAGTGCTCTATAAAAACAAATTCCAGCCCACCCTACTCTACCCTGCAAAACTCTCTTTAAGGTTTAATGGAGAAGTGAAATACTTCCATAAAAAAGAACAAATAAAGAATTTCATGATGACAAAGCCAACCCTACACAGGCTCCTGAAAGATATTCTAGAGAGGGACCAAAATGATCAGACCTCCACAAATGAGATAAGAAACAACCAACTAAATAAGGCAAACAATTAAACACAGGAGAAAAAGGAGTAAACAACAACTGGTAAATAACATGTCAATAGTAAGTCAATAAATCTCAATAATAACCATCAATGTAAATAGACTCAATTCACCAATTAAGAGAAATAGACTGGCACAGTGGATTAGGAAACAAAAATCCAGCAATATGCTGTATACAAGAAACACATTAAACTCATAAAAACATTCATGGGCTGAAAGTCAAAGGATGGAAAACAATACTACACTCCCAAGCACCTTAGAAAAAAAGTAGGGTTAAAAAAGAAAAAAGAAAAAAGCAGGGTAACAATCCTTTTCTCAGACAGTCTCAACTTCAAGCCGAGAATGATCAAGTGAAATAAAGAAGGCCACTATATACTGGTTAGGGGAAAAATTCAAGACGAAGAAGTAATACTCATAAATATGTATGCACCAAATATGGGAGCACCCAACTATATAAAGCAAATCTTAATGGACATGAAAAATCTAATATCCAATACCACAATCTTAACAGGAGACCTTAACACCCCCTTATCCCAAAAAGATAGGTCAACCAGACAAAAAATTAGCAAAGGAATAACAGAACTGAACCAGAGCTTGAAACAAATGGACTTGGTGCACATATACAGAGTGTTCCACCCAAACACAGCTGAATACACATTTTTCTCAGCTGCACATGGGTCATTTTCTAAAATAGACTACATACTGGTTCACAGGTCAAGCTTAAGTCTATGCAAGAAAACAGAAATTATCCCATGCATATTATCTGACCACAGTAATGGAATGAAACTGGAAATAAATGACAAGAGAAACCAGAAAAAAACCCTAAATATATGGAAATTAAACAACACCCTACTCAGCAACCAATGGGTCACAGATGAAATTAAACAAGAAATTCAACAATATCGACAATTCAATGAAAATTCAAGCACAACTTATCGGAATTTATGGGATACGATAAAAGCAGTTCTCAGAGGGAACTTCATAGCTGTGAACTCACACATTAGGAAAACAGAACAGGAACAAATAAACACCCTAATGCTGCACCTCCAACACCTAGAAAAGGAAGAGCAAGCCAAACCCAGAGACAAAGACGGGAAGAAATCATAAAGATTAGAGCATAAATTAATTCAATTCAGATGAAGAAAACAGTTCAAAGAATTAACAGAAAAAAAAAAGCTGCTTCTTTGAAAGATTAAATAAAATCAATAAGTCCATAGCTAACCTCATCAAAAAGAGGAAACAAAAAATTCAAATACAAGCAATAAGGAATGAAAAGGGTATAATTATCACAGAGTCAGTAGAGATTCAGAAGATCATCAATAGCTACTTTGAGAATCTTTACTCTCACAGAATAGAAGACACAGACAAAATGGACAGATTCCTAGAAAGGTACAAATTACCAAAACTGAATTGACAAGATATCGCCACTCTCCAAAGACCAATAACAGCCAATGACATGTGAGATGCAATAAAAAACCTACGAACAACGAAAATTCCAGGTCCAGATAGATTCACAGCTGAATTCTACAAGAAATTTACAGTAGATCTAGTCCCTATGCTCCTCAAACTCTTTAATGAAATTGAAAAGTAAACAATCCTCCCCAAATCATTTCTGGGGCTCTAGTACTATACTGATACCAAAACCAAGGAAAGACACAAGTAAAAAAGAGAACTACAAGCCAATCTCCCTCATGAACATAGATGCAAAAATTCTCTTTAAAATCCTAGCAAATACAATACAGGAAATCATGAAGAAGATCATACAGCAAGACCAGGAAAGATTCATCCCAAGGATACAATAATGGTTTAATATTCAAAAATCTATAAATGTAATACACTATATCAATAGATTACAACTAAAAATCACATGATCATCTCCATTGATGCATAAAAGGCTTTTGAAAAAGTCCAACACTCATTCATGGTCAAAGTCCTACAGAAAATTGGAATAGATGGACTCTGCTTCAATCTGGTAAAAGCCATTTATGAAAACCCAATGACTAGCATAATTCTAAATGGGGAAAAACTGAAATCTTTTACTCTTAAATATGGTACAAGACAAGGATGTCCTCTGTCACCACTCCTATTCAATATAGTTCTGGAATCATTAGCTACTGCCATTAGACAAGAGAAAGAAATAAAATGAATAAGAATAGGTAAAGAAGAAGTTAAATTATCATTGCTTGCAGATGACATAATACTTCACTTGGAAGATCCAAAGAACTCGACCAAGAAGCTACTGGAATTGATAAACAAATTCAGTAGCATAGAAGGATACAAAGTCAATATCCAAAAGTCAATACCATTCCTCTACACAGATAAGAAACACACTGAGAGGGAAATTATAGAAACAATACCTTCTACAATAGCACTGCAGAAAATGAAATACCTTGGAATTAATCTAACTAAAGGAGTCAAAGATCTTTTCAAGGAAAATTACACTACTCTGAAAAAAGAGATCATTGAGGATTTCAGCAAATGGAAAGATATTCCCTGCTCCTGGATAGGAAGAAACAACGTTGTGAAGATGGCCATACTCCCAAAATTGCTGTGCAGATTAAATGTAATCCCTATCAAACTACAACAAACATACCTCACAGACATAGAGAATTCATTCCTAAAATTTATTTGGAACCACAAAGGACCTAGAATAGCAAAGGCAATCTTGGCCAAGAAGGACAAGGCAGGACGCATCACACTTCCTGACTTGAAATTTTACTATAAGGCTACTGTGATAAAAAAAAAAAATCAGCATGGTACTGGCCACCAAATAGACCTGAGGATCAATGGAATACATTAGAAGAGGGTGAAGTGTCTACAAACACATGCAGCCACCTTATCTTTGACAAAGGGGCCAAACATACTCACTGGAAGAAAGATAGCCTCTTTGACAAATGGTGTTGCAAAAACTGGCTCTCTTCATGCCAAAAACTAGTACTTGACCCAGGTCTATCACCATGAACTAAGGTAAAATCAAAATGGATTAAAGATCTAAACATTTAAGCAGAAACAGTGAATCTCCTGGAAGAGAAAGTAGGAGGAACTCTTGAAGACATAGGAGTAGGCAAAGAGTTCATGGACAGAAATCAAATCACACAGAAAACACTTGAAAGAATTAACAACTGGGACTTTCTCTTACAGAGAAGTTTTTGCACATCAAAAGAAATTATCAACAAAGTGAAAAGACAACCCACAAATTTGGAAAAAATCATGACAAACAAGTACTCAGAAAAAGGTCTACTCTCTAGAATTTATGAAGAACTAAAAAACACTAGGGCTCCAAAATTTAAAGACCTAGTCCAAAAATGGGCATCCAAGATGAACACACATTTCTCAGAGGATGAAATTAAAGAAGCAAATAAATATATGAAAAAATTGTCCACATCACTAGCCCTCTGTGAAATGCAAATCAAAACATCATTGAGTTATCATCTCACCCCAGGAAGAATGGCTATCATAAAGAAATCACCCAACAACAAATGTTGGAGAGGCTGTAGGGGAAAAGGAACTCTTCTCCACTGCTGATGGGAATGTAGACTGGTGCAACCATTATGGAAATCAGTGTGGAGACTCCTTAAAAAACTTGGACTGGAAATCCCATTTAAATCAGCTATTCCTCTACTGGGAATTTTCCCGGAGGATCTGAAAACATCATATCATAGTGACACATGTGTGCCTATGTTTATAGCAGTACAATTTGTGATAGCCAAATTTTGGAAACAACCAAGATGCCCATTACCTGATGGATGGATGAAAAAGATATGGTACTTTTATACAATGGAGTATTGTTCAGCTATAAAGCATGATAAACTTAAAGCCTTTATATTGAAGTGGATGCCACTTGAATCTATACTCATAAGTGAAATAAACCAGACACACATGTGTAAATATCTTATGATTTCCCTAGTATAAGAACTCAAAAGAATAAATCCAAATAGAAAGGTATAATACAATTAAAAGGAAAGCAAGAACTTGAGGAGTAGACAATGAAGAGAGAGCAAGTAGAAGAGCTAAGAAACATGACAGTGGCAAGCCATACAGTTATATGTAAAAGATGGGTAAGGCAATGATCCTGAGAATCTTCAGAAGATTTTCAAATCTAGAAGTTACCTGGAAGGATTCTCACCCTGACTAACTATATATACTGACACCTGTGAACAAAGCAACTGCACTGAAGATGAAAATTTGTAATAGGAGGTTCATGCTTGGAGTGCCTGTCATTCTGGTCTTCTGAATACATGCTGCTTGTCATGACACACCAGTTGCTCCCATGATGTCTCTCAAGTAGATGATTGTTTAAAAAGGAAGGGGGTGGTGAATGAAGGCAAGAAACAGGAAAAGGATGTTGTGGGACTGTCCTGCAGCAATGTTGCATATGGTTAGATTTCTGGACTAATGTGTAAATATATATAATGCTTTATTCCTATTTTTAAATATATTTTAGTTTTTAAAATTTTTTTCATCATATTCTGTAGGGACTTAAAGTTTAACATATTAATACTTGATGAAAAAACCTGTACCATGTTATGCCTAAGATGTTTGATATTCAGACAGATAGTGAGGTTAAGCTTGACAGTCTAGGTTATACGGCAATAACAATAAGCTTCTCTTGTAGAGGATTAACAACCTAAGTTTGCACACCAAAAATTAGAGAAAAAGGAGGGCCACAAGGAAATCCAACATTTTTGCCCTAGCCTTCCAAGTTCAATTAAGACTCAGGACATATGAGACCTTGTACTGTAACATCATGTAACCCAGTTGTGTCCCATATTTTCTGATCAAGGAGATTATGGGGCCAACGAGAAAGTGATTGATGATGTAGAGTGTGCCTAAGGAGAGTCACATGGAGGGAAAACATTTTCTCAGTCTTTCACAGGGAGCAAATTGGCCAAGCAATGGCTGTGTCTACTTCACATGGCTGACACTGACAAAGGATCTGTAATCTGAGGTACAAGATCTCAGGATAAATCCTGTAGGGCTTTGACTGACCTTATCAGATCCAAAAGCTACAATTCTTGTTACATTTGTCTTGCTTTATCTTGGTCTAAACCATCCAGCAGAAAAGTATAAAAGCAAAGTACCAGAAATAAAGCCATGTTGTTATGGTGAGTTGTAAGGGACTCAGGTCAACAACTTCTGACATTGTCAATCAAGTGGAAGATCCAATACTATTATGGACTACTGGACTATTTTGGAATATTTTTCTGAGTTCACGAACCTATAATATTTAAATGATGGTACTAAACAAAAAAGGGGATATAGATGATTGTCCATTTTGTATCTGTGTATCCAAAATGGTTAGGATAGATCTATTGCTACATTCTCTTAATTCAAAAAATAGATGGATTTGTTCTAATAGTGTTTGCAAATAGGATATCATTTCTGTATCTTGTACAATGAACAAACACTAGGAAGGCTGTATGCAATGTGTTAATTATTGGAACTGTCCTACCAATTTGATTTGAAACTGTCTCATTGCTATTTATTTCCCAACAAAATTATGGGGAAAAAAAGATTAAAAAAAAAAAAAAGAATTCCACTGAAAGCAGACAGAACTGCTTGAACAAAACAGAAGACAGAATTTCAGACCTTGAAGATAGCATTGCAGCTAGTGAACATGAAAGGAAAGATCTCTTAAAAATAACAAGGAATCAGAAAATTAAAATACAACAGTTGAAAGATGATGCAAAGAAAAATAATATAAGACTCTTAGGTATCAACAAAAAAACTGGAGATAGCAAAAAAGATATAGTGTTTTCAGAAGTAGTAGCAGAAAATTTCCCAAGCGTAAAGAATTGGTCTTATTCTGGTCTTCTGAATACATGCTGCTTGTCATGACACACCAGTTGCTCCCATGATGTCTCTCAAGTAGATGATTGTTTAAAAAGGAAGGGGGTGGTGAATGAAGGCAAGAAACAGGAAAAGAATCTTATATATCAATAACTGAAGAATCTTATATATCAATAACTGAAGCATATAGAAATCTAACTAGCAATAATCAAGATAAATTGTCACCCAGACAAATAACACTCAAGATCCCAGATTGAGCAAATAAACAAAATATTAAAACCTGCCAGAGAGAAAAAACAGATCACCTATAATAGAAAGCTCATCAGAATAATGGTAGATTTATCAACACCAACTATTGAATCAAGAAGAGCTTAGAGTGAGATATTTGAAGTCCTGAAATAAAACAACTTTCAACCTAGATAGATGTATCCTGAAAAACTATCTACAAATTTAATGGTGAGATAAGACTTCCATGACAAAGAACAACTGAACAAATTCATGACAACCAAAGCAACACTACAATGAATGCTGACAGATATTTTAGGAAGACACAAAGATGATCACAACATTAACAACTACAGAAAAGAACAACCAAGCAGAGCAAGCAATTAAACAAAGAGAAAAAGTAGAGATCCTACATTAGGAAAACAACATGACAAAGATAAGCCAATTCATATTAGTTATAACTATCATTGTAAATGGCAAACAAATAATTAAAGCATGAAAGAGTTGGTTCTTTGAAAGAATAAATAAAATTGACAAACCCCTAGTCAACCATATTAAGAAAAGGAAAGAAAAAATGCAAATTCATGCAATGAGGAACAAAAAGGGTGAAATCACAACAGACCCTATAGAAATGCAGAGGCCCATCAATACTGTTTTTCTAAAATCCTCACTCTCACAGAATGGAAAATATGGAAGAAATGAACAGATTCCTAGATACATATGAACTACCAAAGCTAAGTCAAGAAGATATAAAAATTCTAAATCCAATATCCACTGATGAAAAAAAAAAAAAATATCCACTGATGAAATTGAAAGTGTCAAAAACAAACAAAAAATAACCCAAAAACCTGTCAACAAAGAAAAACCAATGTACTGATGGATTCACAGCTGAATTCTACAAGAAATTTAGGGAGGAACTAATACCAACTCTTCTCAAACTCTTCAATGAAATTAAAAAGAAAGCAATTCTCCCAAACTCATTCATAAAGGCAAGTACTACTCTGATACCAAAACCAGAGAAAGACTCAACAAAAAAAGAGAACTACAGGCCAATCTCCTTATTTAACATAGATGCAAAAATCCTCAATAAAATACTAGCAAACAGAATGGAGTACATCATGAAGAAGATTATACATCACAACCAAGGCATCACCAAGGCATGTAGGGATGGTTCAACATATCCAAAGTTATAAATGTAATAACCACATCACCAGAGCCAAAGACAAATATTACATGATCATCTCAATAGATGCAAAAAAAAAGTTTTTGACAAAGTTCAACACTCATTCATGACAAAAACAACATAGAAAATCAGAATAGATGGTCTCCACCTCATCCTGTTAAAAGCCATCTATGACAAACCAACAGCCACCATTATACTTAATGGACAAAATTTGAAAGCCTTCACTGTAAAATCAGTAACAAGACAAGGATGTCACCACTCTTGTGCAATATCATTCTGGGAACATTAGCCAGAGCAATTAGATAAGAGAAATAAATAAAAAGATTAATGGTTAGAAAGGAAGAAGTGAAATTATTATTTGTAGATAACATGATAATGTACATAGAAGACCCCAAAAACTCCACTAAGAGACTTGTAGATTTAATAACCAAATTTAGTATCATAACAGGATACAAAGTCAACACTCAAAAATCAGTAACATTTCTATTCACAAACAACAAAATCAATGAGAGAGAAATTATTGAAACCATGCCTTTCACAATAATACTCTCAAAACTGAAATACTTAGGAATCAGTCTCACAAAGAAAGTAAAAGATTTATACAGTGAAAATTATAGTACTCTGAAAAAAGAGATTGAAGAGGATTTCAGAAAATGAAAAGATATTCCTTGCTCCTGGATGGGAAGAACCAACACTGTGAAAATGGCCATACACCCAAAATTTTATATACTGTTTCAATCCAATCCCAATTAAAATACCATTAGTATACCTCACAGATCTAGAGAAAACATTCCTAAATTCATCTGGAACCAGAAGAGGCCTAGAGTAGAAAAGCAATCCTGGGTAACAAAGGAAAGGCAGGAGACATCACAATCCTTGACTTGAAATTATGCTACAAAGCTACTGCGCTAAAGTCAGCATGCTACTGGAAAAAAAAACAAAAAAACAAAAAAAAAAAAAAACACAAAACTGAAAATCATGGGAACAGATTAGAAGGTGTGAACACAATTATAAGCCCACTGAGCCACCTTATCTTTGACCAAGGGGCCAAACATTTCATTGGAAGAAAGATACTCTCTTTAATAAGTGGTGCTGGAAATACTGGCTATCCACATGCCAAAGACTTAAAACAGACTTTGCACAAAGCTACAGCCAATATGAAGCAAAGATTTAAATATTAAAACTGGAACACTATATTTTCTGTAAGAGAAAGCAGGTAGATATCTTAGGGACATGGGAGGATAGGTAAAGAACACATGAACAATAAACTGTACAGGAAATACTTCAAAGAATTAACAATTGTATCTCATCTTTTTAAAAATGTTCTGCACGTCAAAAGAAATCACCAACAGAGTACAAAGAAAACCCATAAAGTAGGAGAGAATTACAGTGGCTTGTCCATCAGACAAAGGACTCCTAGCGAGAACATATAAAGAAATTTTTAAAATCAGGCTACCAATATTCAAAAACCCAGTCCAGAAATGAGCATCTGAGATGAATATACACTTCCCAAATGAGATACTAATGGAAAGTAAATACATGAAAAATGTTTAACATCATTGGTCGTTCAAGAAATCAAATTAAAATGATACTGAGATAATATCTTACATAGAATGGCTATCATCAAGAAGTCAACCAATAACAAATGCTGGAGAGGCTGTGGGGAGAAAGGAACTCTTCTCCACTGCTGCTGGGCATGCAGGCTGGTACGACCATTATGAAAAGCAGTATGGAGAAGAGTCCTCATACATGTAGGATTGGAAGTCCCATTAAAGTCAACTGTTCCGGGCTGGGGAGATAGCTCAGTAGAATAAGCGCTTGCTTGGCAAGCTCAAGGGCCTGAGTTCAATCCCCGGTTCCACCAAGAAAAGAAAAAATAAAAAAGAAAGAAAGAAAAATGCTATTTGCATATCCAAGTACTCAAGATTTGACTAAATATAGCAGAAAATCACCAACTGCACTCATGCTCAATGGTCCTTGCAGCACTAAATTCTTAAAAAAGCCAGCTGCTCCCCTCCTAGGTATTTTTCCAAAAAACTGAAATCATCACACCATAGCAATATACGTGCACCCACGTTTATAGCAGCGCAATTTGTCATAGCTAAATCTTGGAAACAACCCAAATGCCCATGAACCAAGGAGTGCGTGAAAACACATGGTATTTTTACAGAATGGAGTATTATTCAGCTATTAAAAAGATAATTAGAGGCTTTTGTAGATGGATGGGCACAACTAGACTCTCTTGATAAATGAAATAAATGTGCATGTGCTAAAATTGTATTATCTTGCTAGGATGAGAACTTAAAAGAGTAAAGAAAATCTAAAAAGGTATCATAGATGCTATTACTATGAAAGGGA
>NW_004524581.1:2694655-2697704 GCF_000260255.1 Octodon degus | reverse complement strand
TATATACATATTAGTTTGGATGACTGTATTGCCCATTGCTGCTGGTCTTTTTTTGAAAAGAACAGTTAATGGTTAAATTTTCTTTATCGTGTTTTTCCCCTCTTTTGCATTTCTTATCATTTCTTTCCATTTTTAATAAGAATCTTATACGTTTATATCTGGTAATGTGAGCAACCAACTTGAAGATATCATCGTGTAAAAGAGCAACCATTGTTGAACGCCGATTACTTTGTTTAGTGAAATCTTCTATCGTTTCTAACACTTGCCTTATATCACTATTTCATATTCTTTTTTAAAAAAAAATAGCGTACGGAAGAGCAAAATCTCCCCCAGCCCGAAGAACAGTCTGTCTTCATTTCTTCACCCGCTGACTGCAGGCGCGAGGCGTGTCCTTGGACCCGCCCCCCCTCCCGCCCACCCAGCCAGGGCTCGGGGATTGCCGCCAGGTGGAGGGCTCCCGGGAGAAGTCACCTGATGCAAGGCGCACATGCGGACCTAGAGAACAGGAGCGAGGACCTGCCGAACCCCACCCCGCGCCCCAGAGAACCACGCACTCGCACCCCTGGTCCTGAGGCAGGAGCCAAGCAGCCCAAAGGCGGAGTACGTGAGAACCTCGTGGACAGAGGGGGGCAGACGCGGAGGAAGAGCATCTGAGGCCAGGAGCCGCCAGAAGGAGCCTCCGCCCTCCGTGGGCAAAGAGACTGTAAAAGAAACAAACAAATAATGAATGAATGAATGAATGAATGAATGAATGAATGAATGAATGAATGAATGAGTGAAAGTCCCCTCCACCAGGCCCAGAACAGACGCCAGGGGCAGCGCAGGTCCGCACTGCCGCAGTGCGCGGAGCGAGCAACCGACCCGCGACTCCGGCAGCTGAGCGCGCAGGGCTCGGGAAAGTGCGGAGCGCAGGGCCCAGGACAAGGGGCTCGGCCAGGGACCCTAGTATCTCTTCATAAATTAAAACTGAATTGTTCTAAAACTTTTTTTAAACCCAGAAATTGTTAAATACAACTATTTTTGAATTGAACATCTAGTGATACAAAGTTTAAATTGTACATTTAAATTGTCCGACCGCCCGCAGTGAGGCGCAGAGAGACCGACGACAAGGGGCGCGGCTTATCCGTGATTACCCGTGAGATTCATTTAGGAGGCGAGGAGATGGGGACGGGGACCCCGGCAGCTGGCGAGCGGGGGGAGCGCGGCGGAGGCCCCCGGAGTGGAGCGCGCACGACCGCTGCCGACCACGGCGCGCTCTGCACGAGCCCGGCAAGGAAGGGCGCCGCCAGGCCCGGGGCACGGCGTGCTCTCGGCCCGCGTCCTCTCGGTCGCGATGAAGTCCCAGCCAGGGCGTTCACCAGGTGGTCCTGCCAGGTGGCGCTCCGCAGTGGGAACAGCGCGCGGGCTGGAGGGTGGGGGGCTGACTCCCGTTCCTCCTCTTTTATTATTTTTGGAAATACGTGGTGTTGGTGAATTTACTACTCAGTTTAAACACTTTTTTAAAAAAAATCAGTTTTCTGATGTTTATAACCGCACACATTTATTCTTTTGAAAATAGAATGTTTTATATATTAGTTAAAAACAGTGCATTTTAAATGTACAATTTGAACTTTGTATCAGTATATGTGCAATTCAAAAATAGTTGTATTTAACAATTTCAGGGTTTTAAAAAAAAATTATACCAATTCAATTTTAATTAATGAATTCTCAGCAGTGCTTCAAAAGAGTACAAAAATTGCAAGCACAAAGCAAAATACAAAATTTTTTGCATTGTGTTCCAGACAGAAATTCATGTTAGAAATATGCTCTACATAGACATACATGCACATTAAGTATATATTTGAAGAATAAACTTAAAACCTTAGCTTCTAACATCAAACATCAAAAATTCTTGGGCAGGCCAAATAGCTCAGCGGATTAAACATCTGCAAGCAGGCGCAGGGGCCTGGTTCCACCCCAGGGCCTGCTATGGAGGCCCCAATTGCATTTTTTTTGTTTTTGTTTTTGTTTTTTCAAACCAAATTGGTAGGTCAGTTTCAATAACACATTGCATACATTCTTCCTAGTGGTTAATTGCTGTACAAGATGCGGACATGATATCCTAGTTACAAACACCTGAGACTGGGCCTCGTGGCCCCCGCCTGTGATCCCAGCATTTGGGAGGCTATAAACAAGAGAATTGCTATGAGTATGATCTAGTAGTGAGACGCTGAACACCCTGTAGACCCTTCCATAAAATACAGAAAAGAAAAACATTAAACATTCTTGACTTGACAACTTTGTTCAAAATTCAAAATAATTAATTTAATATTTGATTTACTTCTCCTTCAAAAATTGGTAAATACCCAGAAGTGAATGATCTCAAAAAAATCTAAAGAATTGTGTTAAAGGGTCTCCCACGATTAACTGTATTTTATAACACTAATGATATGTCATGTATTTGTATATCAAAAATACACTTAATAATATGTCCGTTCAAAATAAGTACTAGTCAGTTTATTTCGTTTACAGTTTCGGTTTATTAAATCTGGAGAAATTTTGTTGCTGATAGTAATCTATATTGTTCGTTAAAATTATCAAAAAATAATTAGGCGTTATCACAATCAAAAGGATATCACACTCCAGCCATTTTTCTAAAATGAATAATAATATGTCAGGTACGTTTGCCTTTTCAATTACTATTAATTGTTGCAGAAAAGTTGCTAGATTGTAATCCATCTGAACTCAGTTCTTTAGATAAATATCTGCGGAAGAAGATTTCTGGGTAACGTTTGGACGGGGGAAGGTTACTTGGCTTCCAGTGTGCTGTGCGTGCCACTTGTCTTTCTGCCCAGTGAAAATGCACTTTTTCTGCAAGGGCAGCAGTAGAATGCTAAGCTGTGCTTCCCAGCAAAACTCAGACTCCTCTTTAAAAGGAGAAAGAGGACCCAGTCCTAGCCCAGGTCCGGTGAGTGTGCGGAGAGTTTCCTGCTACCCTGCGCCGGCGGGAGCAGTCCCAGCCCAGGCACAGCGTGGGCCGGACCCTCTCCCAGCCCCTCGGGCCGCCCCC
>NW_004524581.1:2671026-2687922 GCF_000260255.1 Octodon degus | reverse complement strand
TATCAATAAAACTTTGAAAAGAAAAAAAATAAAGAAAAGGAGAAAGAAAAGGCTGAGCTCATACATTTGAGATAAAAGCTAGATGTGTCACTTGTAGCACAATCTGTAGCCACTGAACTCAACTAGCAGCTGAGGATGCCTCTTCGGTTTCATTGTTGCATAGAGTACGATATTCAGATATGGTTACAGAAGGGTCACAGAGCTGAGACAGTGTTGTGTACTGATTAGTTGTCTGCCCCACAGATTGATTCGTTGAAGCCTAAATCCACAATATGATGTTATTTATAAGTGGAATTTTAGGGACCTACATTAGGTGAGGGTGGAGCCTTTAATGGGGTTAGTGCCCTTTGAAGAGTCTCTCTCCTTCTCTCTCCCTCCCTCCCTCCCTCTCTCCATGTCTGTGACAAAGTTTATCTGCAAAGTAAGCTTGGACAGAAGAAAAACCACAAACACAAGACGAAAGTCCTCCCTGAGGACACAGCGTGTACATTGAAAAGAAAGCCATGACAGCCAAGAGCCCTTCTCCTCAAGTTCTCTCCGTGTCTGTCCCTCTTCCTCTTGCATTTTTTCCCAGGTGATGCAGCAAAAGGCAACCAACTACCAGCAGAACTGCCAGTCCCGTTATCTTGGACAGACTTCTCAGCCTCAGAACCAGGAGAGAAACATAACCTGTTGTTTAAGCCTGCCTCTCTGTGGCATTGTTGTAGGAGCCTAAACTGGCCGAGGGCTGTTCTTGAAATCTAAGGTGCACTGAAACACATTCCTTGCCTCTTCCAGAAAGTCAGAGTAGAGATTCTTCCCAGCCTCGAGGCTGAGCAGAGGAAGGTGAGGACCCTTTTCCCAGAGAGCAGAACCAAATGCTGTCGGTGCTGAGCTCTTAGTCCCAAGGACGGAACCTCATAGAATTTCCTCTGAGAATGGAAACAGTCTCTTCCAACCGTCCTTCAATACCTCGGAATCATTTCTGTAGACCTTCAACTCCTCACTGGGGCTGTTGATTGGGTCACTGGGTGGGGAACTTCCTGCCCTGTGCTGTAACTTGGGATCTGGCAGGGACAACCCAGGTGCTTGGGGCTCTGTATGCAGGAAGTCCAAGTGTCTCATCTCCTATCTCCATGAGATCGCCATATGACCTTTCCATGGGGACATTTTCAGCCTTCTGTCTGCAGCTGCTTCAGATGACCTTTCAGCTTAAGTTCATCTTGCTCTGTCCATATCAGCTGTTCTGGAAGATGTTTGATTTTACTTTTTTTTTCTTCTGTTCTTGTTGTTGTTTAGTTAGTTTTTTTAATATATTTAGTACAGGGTCTACAGGGTCTCACTATACAGATTGGACTTGTAGTGATTCTCCTGTTTTCAGCCTCCCAAGCACTGAGATTACAGGCATGCGCTACCATGCCCAGTCTTAATCTCTGTGTCAATGTGCCTTGGGGGCGGGAGCGGCACAGCAGGCCAAGGGATTGAAAGCCAATCCCTGCATCTGCCTCAGCAGGCACTTTAATGCACTGAGCTATCTTGCCAGCCCTCTGATTTTACTTCCATGTCCAATGTGCATGCCACTTGCTTCTGCCAAAGCCTTCCAATTTCTTCAGGCTACTTTACCTTGGACATAAAGAAACTGTTCGCATTTTTAATTGGACTTTCTTACACATGTTTTTGTGATTCATGAAAGCTGCTACTTCCTTGACTTTTAGCTAATAATCCCAAATATTTTACTCCTCCTCCAAGATTTGGGTCCATGTGTGGAGATCCTGACACTTTCTTCAATTTTATCACGCGTGTTTGTGCGTGCGTGTGTGTGTGTGTGTGTGTGTGTGTGTGTGTGTTAGCTTCTTGGATTTCCTTTCTTCTTCTGGAGCTTGTGCCTTTATTTCATTATCAGACATTGGTTGTTCATGGCTGAATGTTCTTTTATTATGTGCTATGTCTGACTATGATAGAAATGCATTTCCTAACCCACAGGGCTTAGTTTATCCAGCACATCAGGCACTTAGGAGTTTTCATCTTCTCCTATCACAAATATGAAACTTGATAACCCAGTGGAAGCCAATCAGTCCTCAACATCTTAAACTCCACAGGGGGCCACAGAATATTCACTGAGTGTCAACTACTCACAAGGAAGTGTGTCCCATAGCCAGGAAAAAAAAGCAGGGCAAAGGGGGAAGAGAATAAGAGGCAGTATTGCTGAGGCAGAAGGCAGAGAGCTCAGCATTCTGAAGAAATAAAGGCACAAACAGGCTAGAGGGGGATAGCAGACCCCAGCAAGGGGCAGCACAGATGTTCTGGAAGAAATGTGGAGAAGATGCTGGGAGCTAACAGACAGAGAACTTCCCCCAGAATGTCCTTGATGCCTCGCAGGAGCTGTTGCTGTCACAAGGCGCCCAGCTGAGGGTCCACGGGGTCCTGAATCCATATACTGAGTGCCGCTGGCTGGCTTTCCATGGCCAGAGACTAAAACTAGATCCAGGTTTCTCACCATGCACTGAACTAAAGTCAAAATGGATCAGAGATTTAAATATTAAACAGAAATTAAATCTACTGCAAGAGAAAGTAGGAAGACATCTTGAAGACAGGGGTAGGCAGAGAGTTCATGCAGAGAACTCAAACTGCACAGGAAGTGCTTCCGAGAATCAGCAACTGGGGTCTTATATTTTTTAGAAGTTTCTGAACATCAAAAGAAATCAGCAACAGAATAGAATGAAAACCCAAGAAGTGGGAAAAAATTTTAGCCAAGTGTCCCTCAGGCAAAGCAATTTATCTACAACATATAGTTTAATAAGGGGCTGGGTAGATAACTCCACAGTCCAATTGCAAGTGCAAGGACCTGGGTTTGATCCCCAGTACCACATTCCATGTAGGCAACTGAAATCAGACATGGTGGTGCATGCCTGTAATCCCAGAGCTGAGTAGGCTGAGACAGGAAGATCACTATGAGTCTGAGCTGTGTAGCAAGACCCTGCATGGAATACATAAATACACAAATCATAAATACATAATTTTTAAAAATTAAAAGTTTAATAAAATCAGGCCACCAAAATTCAGACTCAATTAAAACAATAGGCATCTGAGATGAATATATACTTCTCAGATGAAGAAATACAAATGGAAAATAGATACATGAAAAAAAGGTCAATATCATTGATCATTTGAGAAATGCAAATTAAAACAACATTAACATCCCACCTCACCCCAGAAAGAATGACTATCATAAAGATATCAATTAACACAAATGCTGGAGAGGCTGTCGAGAAAAGGGAACCCTTTACCACTCTTGGTGAGAAGTAAGGACTGCTGAAACCACTATGGAAATCAGTTTGGAGATTCCTCGGAACAGTAGGATTACAGGTCCCTTGCCACTCAGCTATTGCCCTCAAGGATGTTTTCTAGAACAACTGAAGACATCATACCGCAGTGATATATGTGCACACATGTTTATAGCAGCACAAGTTGTCACAGGTGCATCTTGGAAACAACTCAAATGCTCTTTAACTGAGGAATGGATAAAAAAGATGTAGTATTTTGATGTAATGAAGTACTATTCAGCTTTTAAAAAGATAAACTTGAGGCTTTTCTAGGTAAATGGGTGCAACTAGAGATCATAGTCGTAAGTGAAATAAATCAGACCCACATATATAAATATTGTATCCTCTCCCTAGTGTGAGAACTTGAAAGGGTAAATAAAATCTGAATGACAAAATACACACTATGAAAAGGAAGGGTCAACTGAGTTGAGGAAAAGCAAAAAAGAAAAAGGGGAAAAAAAATATATATATGTATATATATTGCACAGTTTGGATAATTGCACTGTTGATATCTGCTGGACTTTTTTTTTCTTTATTTAGGACAGGGTCTACAGGGTTTCACTAAATAGCTCAGACTTGTACTGATTCTCCTGTTTGCAGCTTCCTGAGTGCTGGGACGTCTCAATGGCTGTCTCAGTGAGCCCCATGGGCGGGGCTGGCATAGCACGCTGGGGATTGAACTCTGGCTGCTGCACTCTGCCTAAGCAGGCGCTTTAGTCTGCTGAGCTATCAGGCCAGCCCTCTGCTGGTCTATTGAAAAGAACAATTAATGTTTTTTTTTCTCCTTTTTAATTTTTATACCTTTTTGGACCAAATTTTCGTGCTTATATCTAGTAGTATGAACAACTAATTTGAAGACAATGGTATGTAATATAATAGTCATGATTATTGAATTCTTGTTATTTGTTTAGTGAAATTTTCTATTATTTCTAAGTTTTGAAATAATTTTTTTTAAGTGGCAGGCCTGAAACTGTGGGCTTCAAAAAGTCCTTCCTGTGAGGTCGGCCTTTGGGTAAAGTCTGGGAAGTTGAGGTCCCCTGGAGCTCCCGCCATTCCCGCAGCTTGTGAGAGCGCTCCCTGCGTCCCAACCGCGCAACCAACGGTATGGTTCATGCTGAGCACTGCTTCCCCTCTGCAAGTCCAGGGTTGCGGCATCCCCTGCGCATGCGAGGTCCACATGGCCAAACTCGACAAACACCTTGGAGACTCGGCCTTTACCAAGCTTCCCTGGTGCATCCTGCAAAGGTGATGATGACATGTGGTGAGTGTTTGCGCTTATTATTTATTTTGTCCTTTTGAGTCAGGGTCTTTATTTATTTATTTATTTGTCTATCTATCTATTTATTTATTTTTTGTGGTACCAGGGATTGAGCTCAGGACCCTGCACTTGCCAGGAAAGCACTTATTCTACTGAGTTATCTCCCCAGACCTGAGTCAGGGTCTTATTATGAAGTTCAGGCTGGCCTTGAGCTCACTTTGTAGCCTGGACTGGTCTCTAACTCACAGTGCTTCTCCTGCCTCAGCCTCCTGAGTGCTGGCTTACAGGCAGTAGGGATCCATTGATTTCTCAGGGTGATCCACTGTACCCAGGGAGAAATGGCAGCAGGAATGAGGAAAAGACAGATTAGAAGACAAGAGCTGGGTTAGGTGGTGGTCCATCTACCTGGTTGGCAGAATGATTACCCGCCCCACAGTAGGTGCGATTATTCACACCTCTGCAAAGTTAGTAACACATGACACAAAGTTGCCTCGTGACAGCTGACATTCCACATTTGGGATGTTTATCTCAGGACTGAGGTAGCCTGACTGCTTACGGCACTGAGGCCCAGTCCTGCTTTCACACATCCTACCAATTTCCATCTTCCCTGGATCCCAAGAACAAGCATGCCCTACCACACTCAGCTTAGCTGCTCACACTTAAAGTCATTACAGACAGTGGTATGTCGCCATCAGGGCCTACACACACACACACACAATAGGTGTGTTACCATCACACTTCTCATTGTTGCCACTTTCGGATGCGGCTCTGGAGGGCTGCTCAACAGGATCTGTGGGAAGTATGGCTAAAGCCACGGAACGCTGGTGCCAAGTTTCATGCAGCAGCAAGGCGGGGGAACAAATCCGTCATGCTGCCTTCTCATGCTCCGATGCCGCAGGTCCAGCTCCACTCGCCTTCTGATGCTTCCCGAAACTACAAATGACGGTGAAAGAGAAATGCTCTTCGGGAGGAAGCCGAGACAGGACACCTGGATAGTTCTGCACAAAGGGACTTCCAGAAGGGCTTCGAGGAGTGGCAAGAATGCTATGGCTCGGACATCCAAAACAGTGGGGCCTCATTTCGAGGTACAGTAATACAATGTACCTTTTACTGTAATCAAGTTTTAAAATTTTCAAGATTCATCATCTTTTGTGACTGTGAGGAAAAGACTCTTCCAAGTTTGCCTGGCTTCCCCCAGACCCACCCCGGCTGTCTTCTAAATTTTGAAAGCTTTGTGTCCTCTTCTCACTATAATACACCAAATCTGTGGGTGAGACCCTGCGTGCTCCTGGTGAGCCGCAGAAACTGGAGGGGCACTGAGGCTGCATGGCCCAGGTGCCACACTGTGTACTGCGTGCAGACGTTTAGAGAATCAAATGAGATATTACCTACAAAGCAAGCAGCACAGGGAGGAACACATCGATGCCTTCTTCCGCTCTTTAATCTTTCTGGTACTTTCTCTTGTGACCTATCATTAATTTCTTCATTAAAATGTCTTTTGTGTTCTCACCATGTTTTAGGCAGTGGGAAAGATACGAACTGATGGCAGCAAGCCACACCCTTTCACCCCTCACCTGTGTCTGATAGTATCTGGCTACGTTCTTGTTTGTGTCTGAGCTTGATCCAGATGTCAGAGTCACTTCTGGGCATGCACATTTGGTTGTCTGAGGACGAATCTCTGGCAAGACCCATCCATGATGTCCAGGGCCTTTCCCACAGATGTGTGCTGGCTGCTCTGCATCCCTGTGCACCCTCACCCTTTTCATCCTTTCTAAGACCCAAGACTGGCAAACACTGTTTCTGGCCTGGAGTAAAGACTTTGGCCCAGCTTTACCCTTCAGCTCACAGCAGCAATCTCAGGGAAGAACAGCCTCAAATAAAGCACCAGCCACTACACCTGAGAGCCATATGCCTTGGACCAGGGGGCTTGAGGCTTTGGTTTATCATACAAGATGGGCAACAGAGTCTTGCATACCCTGAAGTCAAATTCTGCAAAGTTCAGTGCAGCCTAAAGCTCATCCTGGTGGCCAGAGCTGAAACTAAAGCCCTAGTGTCTTTACACAAGTGTAATTCCTGAGACCAGAACAGAGGGACCTAGTCCTCTGATCCTCTGGTCTCCAGTCTCACCCACGACCTCAGAGTTTCAACTCAAGAACACAGACCAACTGGCAGGGCAGGATCCATCATCTGGGCTCAGGGCTCAGGGCTCAGGGTAAAAGTCTAGGTTAAATATTCAAGGCTAGCCCAGAAAGCAGATCTAGCACAGTGTAACCAAACCTGGCATTTGGAACCTACACCCAGGCAGAGAAACTTGAGAGAGAGGAGCTTGAGGCGTGTAGTACACTGGGCAGAGTCACTCTCTGGGAGACGCCCAGCATCCTGAAAGGCCCCAGATGTCCAGATCTGGATTCAGTCTTTTAAATGCTAAGGTCTTTGCTCCTGTGGCATTCACAAGGCTGTTCCTCCACCCAGAGTGCTCTTCCTTGTACTCCTGTGCTTCAGGACTCTCTCTTTTTCCCCAGAGAGTCAAGGTCTGATTGCTCAGCATTTGGTGTTCTCCGTATTGTTACCTTTTCAGCCTGTTTTCCTTTCTTTTTGTATCATAATAGAAAAGACGGTAATATCCTTGTGCTTGTTTACTTCCCCTGTTAGATCGTAACTTGCAGTCAACTTCTGCTCTTCTCGTGCCTCCGTCCCACTTCAGGTTGTCACACACGACAGCTCCTTTATAGGGTGAGGTAGGGGGGCTGTGCGTCCTGGCTCGGGGCCTCCAAGCTCCCTGCGGTTCTGAGCGTGGCCAGAAGATGGCAGGGCTGACCCACGCTCTCCCCGTGGACTGTCAGAAGTCTCTGCCCAGCACGCTGGCTTCGCTCCCTGGGAGGCTGCGCCCCACACACCCCCGCACACACAGTCTTCGCTCAATCCCAGCCCTGCTCTGGAGGGTGCGTTACCCTTTGCCAGCAACTGCAGAAACACTCCGGCCCGGCAGACCAGTGAAGTTCTGGGCCATCAAGCGGCTCACTACCTTTTTCCCTATCTGGTGAAGGGCAGTTTTCTTACAGTTGCCTTCTGTTACAGTTGAGGAACTCTCTACGCTGAGTTCCCCAGTTCGATCACTCTGTGGTCTCTATCTCCTAGGTGACTCCAGGGCTCTAAACCTCTTCATCCGAGCAGTCGCAGGTGTCCTCGTGCGATCTCAGGTGGAAACAGACGCGGCTCACATGCTAAGTCCCAGGGCTTGTGCGAAACTCTTGCGCTCACACACAGCTGGGCACAGAGCATGGCTTTTTGTCCCAATGTATGGTGTAGGATTTCAAACAACTAAGTTCCCGATCCAACCAGTCCGCCGCTTCAGTAGCCGAGTTTGCTATTGATGAGGAAGGAGCAAGGAGCTTGCCGGGGTGATACCTCGTGTGCTCAGAAGCTCGTCTGAGACAGGCACAGACTCCTCTAACTTCACCTGTGGTTGAATCAAAGCTTGGCCGTTCAACGAAGTCAGTTAACAATAAGAATTAGAAATGAGGGCCGGTGAACTAGCTCAGCGGACTAAGTGCCTGCTTAGGCAAGCACAGGAACCGGGCTCAATCCCCGGTGCCACATGCTACGCCAGCCGCACTCCCAGGCACGCTGAGTCAGCAACCGAGTCCAGGCGCATATCTGTAATCCCAGCGCTAGGGTGGCTGAGACAGGAATATCACTATAAGTCCAACTTGCATAGTGAGACCCTGTACACACACACACACACACACACACAACAACAACAACAACAACAACAAAAATTAGAAGTGAGATAAATCTGTGAACTACAGTATTACTGCACTACTACTTACTTTACTCTTAAGATAATAATTATTAATACATATTCATTGTAAAAATGAATTTTGCTGACACCTGCACACAGGCACAAGTCCTTCACTAAGGTATCTCCCCCCACCCCCCAGGGCTGCCTTCTATGCTTGCTGACTGACCTCAGTCCCTTTCCCTTCTCCTTCTCTAAGGTGCCTCTTTCTCCTTTCAGGTCTTCCTGTCCCTCCTCTTTGTTTCCACGTGTGAGAGGAAACACACAGAGCTTGTCCTTCCGTGTCTGGCTTTCCTTCCTTGGATCATGATGTCCAGCCCTGTCCATTTTTCTGACAATGACATGATTTAATGCTCTGCAGCTCAATAATGGCCCACTGTGTACCTGTTTTCTTTATGTACCTGTTGAAGAACTCCTGATGTTTCTAACCTATTCTAAATGTCTTAAAACTTACACAGACGGGGATGAGATGATCTAATTAGTTGACGTCCAAGCACCCAGTGGTCCAGAACTTTTTAGTGAAACTTAGAATGTCAGGGTGTCTCTATGGCCATCTCCTTCACCATGTCTTCATGAGTATTGATGACTTATCTTATGTTACTGTCAACACTTTCAATGACTTCGTATGCTTCTGGTCTGTTGAACTGAATGCAACCTCCTGAGCCCTCTCCTGGCCCAGGCAGTGAGCTGGTTCTTTCTGGATACATTTCCCTCAGCCTGGTTACCTCTGTGGGTCCTGCTGCAGCCCCTTCCAGAGAACCAAGCCAAGGGCAGAAAATCAGCCTGGACAAGTCTTACTGTGTCCCCAGAGGCCTGAGAATGAAGGCAACCATGTGGTGCTACCCATTAGGAGCAAGGACACTGTGGTGATAGGACAACATCAGCCTCAGGTAGTGTGGGTGTGAAGGAGTTCTCAGAGTCCTTCGTGTTCCACTGCCGTGATGAAGAGGCAGACCTTTCAATCCTAGGTTCCAAGCTTAGCTTTTCTCAACAGTCCCATGTTCAGGGCGCTGGACAGGCAGATGCAGATGCCCTCATGCAGGCAGATAGGACCCACTTTACCTGCCAGCTCATGGCTGTAGGGACCTATGGACCCCCTGATGAGCCCTGCAAATGTTATGGATATGTGCATGCATGATTTTTGAAAGAGAAGCACAAAGTTTCATCAGATTCTCATGGACCTCCCATAAGCAAGGATAAAAAGTATGAGTGGAAACATGGGACAGTACAGTATGAGAAATATGGGAGGTGAAGCCTGGGGATTCCAAAGAACACTGCAGTAAATACCAGTATAATCCCTGACCACGAACTACCCTACAGGACACCAGCATACAAAAAAATCATCTCATTATTACACATAAAGTCATTCTTAAAGTATGTCTACACATAGACAAATAAAAACACTTTCTGTGCTTTTACTGCCCTTGTAAACCACAGAATGGTACACAGGTGCCCTGTCCTGCTTACTGTGGATGTCTGCTGCCCACTCACAAAGCACAGCCCTGCTTTGTTCCACTTTGCTCATCTCCTGCACAAAATTAAGAGGCACAGCTTGGGCTCCCCTGCTTCCCAGCAATGGCCTACACGGCACATACCTTTTGCTCTTTAGTTTCCACCCCAAATTGCCTAACACAAAACCAAATCCCACACAAATTCGCCTTGACAGTAACAAGGGAGTCCTGTGGAAAAGGAAACTAAACGTACAAGCAATCCATTTTGCTTGACGGCAGCCATGTTCCTGCTGGTATTTGCTTTGAGGGGAATGACCCTCCCATCTGCTGTCCTCATTTCACTCCCAGGAGCCCTATGCAAAAGAAAAAGCAGTTCACAGTCTTATTTTGCAGACATAAAAACATGTTCATCCAAGACATAGACACTCACAGTCACAGGGCAAAGCCAAGCCTTCTAACTCAATAGCTCAAGCTGCATGTCCAAAATAGTGCCACCAAGAATTCCACTTCTAAGTTGAGTAGACTATGGGACAGTCATCCTACAAAGAAAGAAAGGCCATAGGCAGGCAAGCAATGTGGAGAACTGTGCCACAGACTCTGAGGGGCGACCTGTTGAGGGTACCTCGCACAGCCAGGCATGGCCCCTTTCTCACAGGAGAGAAAAAGAGTTCTGAAGGCAGAACTTGACTGCTTTCCATGTTGCTCAGCTAGGAAGTGGTGGAGCTGAAATTCCACTTAGGCTACGGAAGGGTGTAAGGAAGCAGGCAGACTTCCTACAGAGCATGGGAGCTGCTGTATCTGCAGCCTCTTGGGGAGAGGCGGATGTCCGGCAGGGGTGCTAGAGTGGAGGCCGCACTGGGAACTCCCCAAAATCCAGAGCACATCCATGGGGTGGCCTTGCTTGTGGGTAGGAGTGGAGTGGGTGATCGGGAGCCAGGGTGTCTAGGGATGGGCCATGATGGCAGGAAAGGCTCCCTCGAGGCTGTGGAGAGCAGGATGTGGTGGGGGGCACGCAGCTCTGTGGGTTAGCTGTCAAGCTGAGCTCCCACCCAGACCTCCAGGTCCAGGGCATTTCAGGTTCTGGAGGGCAGGTTTCTGACCTCTGGTTTAAGTACATATTAAAAGCAAACACTGCGATCAAAGCCAGAACTTGTAGCATGATTTAACATCAACTATGTGACCCTACCTACTGCCACTGGAGCAGGAGCAGGAGCAGGAGCAGGAGCAGGACTGGACCAGGGGAGGAGGAGGAGGAGGAGCAGGAACAAGGGCAAGAGCAGGATGGGCCAAGGGCAAAGGCAGGGGCAGGGGCGGAGCAGGGGCAGGGACAGGGGCAGGGGTAGGGGTAGGGGGAACTCTGATTACTAAAAAGGCCTGAAGAGAATCAGGCCAACACCTGCTGCCTTTCCAGCCCCTTGCTCTGCTGATCACCGTCGCTGTTTCAGCCGGTATCTGCCTTTCTGAAACTTTTTCAGACACAGAGGATAGGTTTGCAGTAAACGGGGAAGCCAGCTCCCTCTGAAGCCAAGCGGAGTCCAATTGGAAAGGCGCTGGAAGGACAAGACACCCACATTCCTTTGCTAGTCAGTGGCCTCCACTGCATCCCATCACACACCCCAGAGGTTCAGTGCCAACTGCTCACGGTGGGGCCCTCAGCACCCACACGAAGGGCTTTTTCAGAGCAGGTACTACAGCTAGGATCTGGGACATTTGCTGAAAACCTACATGTTAACAGTTTGGTCCCCAGCCTTGGGAGCTATTGGGATGTGCCAGGATTTTAAGAAGTTAAGGGATTGGTAGAGGGTTTCAGGTAACAGGAAACACTGTCCTCAGAGGGGACTGAGCAGAGCAGATCTTATTCTTTACTGTTGCTTTTTGTTTCTGGTCAGGAGCCGGCAAGCTTCCTGGGCCCCAGCTGCTGCGGTGTGCCGCCCGCGCAGCCACAGCCACCTCAGGCCCATGGAACCGGACTGAGGGCTTCTAAACCTTGAACCCAAATAACCCGACCTTCTTTATAAGTTGACTGTCTCAACGTTTTTGTTGTTGCTTTTTACCTTGTTTATTTACAGTATGGAAAAGCTGCATGACAGGGAAAATGCATCTGTAATAGTGATGAGGTTCAGAATGGAAAGAATTTTGCTTCACAGAGAGATTGCTCCACTCCTTCTGCACTGCCTTGGTTGACCACTGCAATATGGTTCAAGCTGTCTGCCCACAGAGCTCCGTTATGTTTTCTCCTAGTTGCTGTTGTTTCATTTTTCCTACCTTAACAGAATGGCCTATTTAAATCAGAACGCTGTGTGCCCACCAAACCGTGCCTTACACTCTTCTCATCCAATCCTTTCCCGACCAAAGTCATTTACACCCATAGTTCTTTCTTGCTCTCTTTAACAGTTCCCTAAATCAACCTCCATCACCCGCCTCTTGGGTGCTCTGTCCTTCCCTGTAGGCCTGAGTTCTCCATACTGTCTTCAGACTAAGCCTCCCTGGCTATACTACGAGGCAGTGTAGGGAATGCAAAAGAAAACAATGCAAATTAAAGGCCAGAGAGCATCTGGGTAGGGCCAACACAGCAAGTGTGAGACAGGGGCATTGAAGAGAAGGGCGGAGGTGCCCTGCTGTTCACCGGAGGACGGGCCTAGCAGGGAGGGAGATGGGAAGTGTGGAGGGTGAGGTGGGCTCCCCTGCAGGTGTCAGCGTTAGCCAGAGGTCTTCTGGGCCCTTGGAGCTGAGTGTGTATGCACAAGCAAGCGCATGCCGGCATGTATAGTTGGTGTGCACAAGCAGGTGTGTGCATTCATGCATAACCACATGAAAATAAGGATCTTGACTTCCCACCTGAACCTACTTCAAATTGTAGAAGCTCAGCAGTGAGAACTGATGAAACACACGGCAACTGAAGCAAGTGCCCTGTGGCTTTAAAGCACACAATTGCCCGGCACTGTGCTGCATGACCCTGGAGAGCACCTCTGAGAAGAGCCTACTGTGGTCTTAAGAAGAGTTGTTAAGCATCCAGAAGAGAAGCTTAATGATATTATTACCCTGTAACAGAGGCAGTTAAGGGTAACATCACTATATGTCTGAATATAAAACACCTTAGACATAAAATGGTACTGCTATTTTCCAACAATGATGGATATTTTACAATTTCAATCCCTATATAATGTTTAAAAAATTACACATTTTTACACAGAAATTTAGAAATCAAGGCATATACAACATTGGGCAGACCAAAAATTAGAGAGATAGATGAGCTAGAAGGATAACCAATATTTTGGCCCTAGCCCTTCAAGGTCAGTGAGGACTCAGAACATAAGAGAACTTCTACTGTGACATCCTATAACTCAGTGGTGTCCCAAATTTTTGATCAAGGAGATTATGGGGCCACAGAGGAAAGTGATCAGTGATTATAGTATGCCTAAGAAGAGTCACCTAGAGAGAAAAAAAATTCTCTCAGGCTTTCACAGAGAGCAAATTGGTCAAGCAATGGTCATGACTCATCTAGATGGCTGACACTGACCAAAGTTCTACAAGGTGCTGTACTTGGTTCCAGGGTAAATCCTGAGGGGATTTGACTGACCTTGTCCCATAGGAAAAGTTACCTTTCTAGTTATATAGGTCTTGCTTTAACTTGGTTTTAACCATCCAGCAGAAAAGTGTAACCACAAGGTATAAAATGTACTGCCATATTAATATGCTATGCTGTAAAAAGGCTCAAGTCAACAACTTCTGACAATTGCCAGCTGTGCTGATAACTCACTACTGTTACGGACTATTGGACTATATTGGGTTATTTTGCTGAATTCAAGTACCTACAATCTTTGGACTGCCTTCAAGTATGAAAAGGTCCTTTAAAGATTTCTTCAAACACAGCTTCCCTAACTGCAGTGGAACACCCATCTCTGACAAAACAAAACAAAAACTGGGGAAATATTTGGGAGCCACTAAGCTAGGAAATTGATCAAATGTGTGTAGGTTGGACTAGACCTCAGCACCTAAAGCAAACAAGCTGCCTCAGTCCTGAGATAAACATCCTATCTGGTTAACATCAGTTATTAGCTGCAAAGCAACCTTGTTTCACATGTTACTAACTTTGCAAAAGCAGTAGTAAAGGACCATTTTGCTGTTAAAAAATATATGTATATTTATGCACAAGACAGTTAGGATAGATATACAGATGCTTTCTCTTAGTTCATTGAGAAGAAAGGTTTGCATTAATATTGTTTAGAGGAAATATCATGTCTGCATCTTGTCCTCTGAATAACTATGAAGACAACAACATGCAATGTATTAATGATTGTAACTGTCCTACTAACCTGTTTTGAATCTGTTTCATTGCTATTTTATCTTTTTTCTCATTAAAATGAATTTACAAAATAAAAAAAAAGAAAGAAGAGATCTTAATAAGTCAGGTGTACCAGTATACACCTGTAAACCCAGCATTCTGGAAAGCTGAGCCAGGAGGATTGCAAGATTTAGTCTAGCCTTGGAAACTACACTGTACCAAAAGAAAAAAGGGGCTGGGGATGTAGCTCAGTGTGAAGGCCCTGGTTTAGTCCTGATATAACAGAAGAGCTGCTCGTTAGTTGTTTATTAACCTGGGACTGAAGGCGGGGGAGGGCTGGGTATGTTGCACAGAGCTGGTTGCTGAGTTCAGCCTCCTCCTTCCCTCGGTGGCATCGCCAGTGGTCCCAGGCTAGGGAGTCAGCCTCCTTGTTCCTGTGTCCCTGCTGTGCAAAAAGCTCTGCATGTAAGTAACTCAAGCCGTTTCTGGGGATTAGACTTGGGGTGTGGGATCAGGAGACTGGGGTCTTGATTCTCGAAGCCTGCAGAAATCATGTTACAAGTATCTTTTCTCTGCTTATGTGGGTGCATCCAGCAGTCTCCTTAGTTACTTCTCTGCGCAGAGCACTGTCTTTGCTCTCAAGCAGAATGATGGGGCATTGGGCCTGTGAGACCTGCCCACCCACCCTCCATCAAGGTTTCCTAGGAAGAGCTGGAAGAGAGCTTTGAAGGTGAAATGTTAACACTGAGAAGTGCGGGACAGACAGTGAGAAGGTTACTTAATTGCCGGTGATTTTTACTCACAAAATCCAGGGAATACCAGGGAGTAGAGAGGGACCTAGCAGTCTGCTGGGGCCATGTATTGAAAAAATTCTGGCAAAAATGGTCTTGGCCCACACTGTTGGCCACGGGGAAGAAGGTTCCCAGAAGATCTGTACTCAGATTAATTCTGGGCTAAACTAGTGAGGAATACTTAGCTGGGTCTCCAATCACAACCTGATGCTGTCTCTCCAGATAATCAGCTCAGTGCTTACATCGAGTAAAGGAAAGTTAACTGTTCATGGGTAGAAACTACCTGCTCAGAAATAATAATGGGATTTGAGGGTGCCTACAGCCCCAAGCGGAGGAGGGAGACAGAGACAGAGAGATTTTGCAAACACCTGTATCTCCATCCACTCTTACTCACTAGGTCAACAACACAAGTGAACTGAGCCTCCACTGCATTTATTGTGCATATTTTTGTTAAAGTACTAATCACAGTGACACCAGGAATGTTTCCTTTTCCAAGCAACTAGCCTGGGGGCTATGAATGGTTCATCATTCCTGTATTATCCGTGCCAAGTTACAGGGCAGAGGGCACGTTGGGCAACTTCATGTTGATTAATACATGGGTGAGATAACCTCTCTCGGCTTGTCCCACGCCAAGGTGAGGACCATGTCCCTGTTTGCACCACTTCTCCTTCTCCTGGGGGTGTCAATGCTTCATTCAGAAACTGTCACTGATGAGGATGTCCGAACCTGCCCTGTGGTCACCTGTGCTTCTCCAGGACTGAATGGCTTTCCAGGCAAAGACGGACATGATGGTGCCAAGGGAGAAAAAGGAGAACCAGGTACTGGATGGGCTGCTCCTCCTCTGTGACTCTTTACTTTCCAGAAGGAACAGCATGGAGATAACGGCAGAACGCCATCTTACTTCGGTAGACCATATTTTTCTCCATGACATGCTATAAACCAGAGCACTGATGTGGCTCCCACTCTCTGGCATCACGGATTTCACACAGCATTCTGCGGCACGTGCTTGTCTTGCCTGTCCAGGAAAGTGGCCCTTAGTGCAGCCTCCCCTATGGGACACAGAAGGGTGATTTGTCCGGGTCCTTGGATGCAGTGACTCAGTTGCTTGGCCCTGGGTCAGTGTTTCCTTTCTTTGGGAAAGGAATTGGCACCAATCTCTTGGAAAGAAGAGGGGAAGAGTACAGATACTGATTTTCTTTATCTGTCAATAGGTGAAGGACTCAGGGGCTTGCAGGGCCCTCCTGGGAAATTGGGGCCTCCAGGACCCCCAGGAAGTCCTGGAACAAAAGGAGCAATGGGACTAAAAGGAGACCCCGGACAATGTCCAGGTAAGAAAAACACCCCAGAAAGGCCTCACTTGTAGGAATCCAGGGCTATGAAACCCAGAGGCTGGGGTGTATGGGGTGGTGACACCCACTTTCCCCCTCCAAATGCTTCCTGAAGTGATGTCCAGTGTTGCTTCCATGCCCACGACCCTCTCTGGTTATTTACAGCCTCCAACCACCCTATCAGTGCCTAAGCAGGGGTTAGCGAGGCTTTTGGGACCACACTTGGATCAGGCACTCCCTGCAGGATCTGAACCCATGTTCTCCTTCAGTGAGAACAGTCCAATGTGTGGCTTTGGTTCTGGGGAGAGAAAGGAGGACAGCTAAGTGTGGGCCTGTTATACCATTTTTCCTCATGCATGTGTTGTATTAGTTGTACATGTATGTTAGCTTCTCACTTCCTAAGAAACCAGCTGAAAACTTAGTGAGTTAAAAACAGCCAGTTATTAGATAAAATTATGCGGCTTGGCCCCAGAAATCCTGGAAGCAGTGGGGCTCATTCTTGAGCCTGTGGCCAGTAGATGGCCCATGATCATGCACTGCATCCATCTGCTTTCTGGTTATTGGCTAGAAGGAGAAGTGTCACTGAGCTGTATCATGTGTCTCCTGACATCATCTCATGGGTGTTCTGACATCATCTCGTGGGTGTTCTGACATCATCTCATGGGTCTCCTGACATCATCTC
>NW_004524581.1:2632130-2670821 GCF_000260255.1 Octodon degus | reverse complement strand
CTCGTGGGTCTCCTGACATCATCTCATGGGTCTCCTGACATCATCTCATGGGTGTTCTGACATCATCTCATGGGTCTCCTGACATCATCTCGTGGATGTTCTGACATCATCTCGTGAGTCTCCTGACATCATCTCATGGGACTCCTGACATTCACCAGGCTACCACAGGGACAGAGGGAATAACAGAGCTCCCAGAGTATGAAAAATAGACACTCCCAGGCCTCCTGCATCTTAGAACACACTTATTATTTTTCGCTACACAGCATTGATCTCAGAAAGTCGCAAGCCCAGCCCAGACTCACAGAGTGCATGGTGTGGAAGCCATGCTTGCCATCTCCTCCACCCACCTGGTCAGTGGGCAGCTTACAAATGTTCTGGCTTCTTGATGTATCTCAGAGCAAACTTGAGAAAAATAGAAGCAAAGCAAGAACAGTCAGCAAAACCTCTTAAAGAAAATACCTTAGTTAACATTTCCCAGGTCATAGTTTCTCCAGAGATTTACTGTCAGCCTTGATAAAGCACTCTAGTCACAAAACTCAGTAAAACTTTGGTCCATCGAGTTCTATCATGCTAGGTCAACAGGAAGCCATGTGTAGGTGAGGGGATTATATGTAGATCAACGGGCCGGTTGGAGTCTCTTTTCCTGAATGTAAGAGCTAGCCAGAAAATGCACAGCCTTGAGAGCTGGAGATCCAAAATGCCAGTGCCAAGCGACCTGTCCTTGCCCAGGCTGCCTGACAGAGAGGCCACTGTCCAAGACCATGTGGCAGTAGGTAAGGCAGTGACAGCACGATTGAAGCCAGTACTCTTACACGTGATCTTAGTGAAGAGGCCATGAAGTGGTTATGGCATTTTTGACTCTGGTTTTCAAAGTTGGTTATTTTCTGGCTAGATCTTTTTATTTATGTATTTATTTTGTTTTTTATGTATATGGTATGGGGTCTTGCTATGCAGTTTGGACTCAGAGTGAACCTCCTGTTTTCAGCCTCCTCAGCACTGGGATTACAGGTGTGCACCACTATGCCCGGATTAGGTCACGGGCTCAGCACACCCGGGGGAGTGGCTGGGTGGCCTGTGATTTGAGGATCCCTGCTTAGTCCACTGAGCTATCTCGCTGGCCCACTAGGTCTTATTTTTGAAGCAAAATGATAGTAAACAGTAGTAAATCTTCAGGTGAAAGTCAATGTTTTAGGATGGGTGAGCTATAGATTTTTTTTTTCTTAGAATTTTTCATTTGCCTTCAAAGTACAAGATGTCACTGGAAATGAAGCTTCTTTTTATTTGAAAATAAATACCCCAGTCCCTATGGGCACAATTCTCGAACTCCATCTTTAAAAAATGACTCCTCACTCTTTTAATTTTCTAGTGTGTGATGACAGAAGTAGACATGACATTGAGACACAAGCTCTGTGGAATGAAGTGGAGCAGATCAAGACATGTAAGCATTTTCTCTTATTCTTTAGACAATGTAGAGTTCAAGAACAGTGGAGGGCAGTGAATACCGACTAAGTACCTGTGGCTTTCTAGTATCTCGATAGGTCATTCTCCTAGTCTGGTCTCTTGAGATCCTCAGAATAAACTTGTAGTAGAAATCAAAGAAGGAGGAAATTAATTACTTGCACAAGTGCACAGAGCTAATATTTGGCGGCAGAACCAGTTTCTAAACTGAAGTCAGTCTGCTCCTAGATGTGCTGCTCCTCAGTTCTCGAATTTTTGCTCTCTGACAGTGGGTCTATGCCTTTTACTTCTGCTGGCCTAAACCTGGAAATGGAAACAACCTTGTTCCTTCCCACTGGGGCAAATATTCTCAGACCCCTTTCCAGGATTACATTAACAGTATAGGAGACATCAGAATTCCAAATTCTTTGTGTTCATTAATTCTCACCCAAAAGGATATAGGTTTTATCTTGTCCTAAAGCCCTCATTTAAAGGTTGACAGAATTAACAAATAAAAGACAATACATGAATTATAGTATTTCAATTTTATATAAAAAACAAATGAACATATTTTTTTCAGGGGGCACAAGCATGTCCCAAAATTTCATGGGAGTTTGTTTGAGTGAAAATATTCCTCCTTCCCTGAAATTCAAATTTAACTTTTCATGAGCTATCTTATCCAGCAACTCCACTCTGGAAGCCTTTAGCCAGGGACATAACTGAGGTTGTGCTCAAAAACAGCCAGTGTCACCCACTTTTTCCCATTTTAGGGTTATTCTTTTCGCTTGGCAAAAAAGTTGGCAAGAAGTTTTACTTGAGTCGTCACGAACGCAGGAGCTTCGACAGAGTGCAGGCTCTGTGCACACAGTTTCAGGCCTCGGTGCCCACGCCCAGGAACGCGGAGGAGAACAGGGCCATCCGAAATGTGGCTCATGAGAATCCCTTCCTGGGCATCACGGACGAGAGGAACGAAGGCGAATTCGTGGACAGGAAGGGAATCAGGCCTAGCTACACCAACTGGAACAACGGGGAACCCAATAATGCTGGCTCTAATGAAGACTGCGTGGCGATCCTGCGGGATGGCAAGTGGAACGACGTCCCATGCTCCGATGCGTTTGAGGCCGTCTGTGAGTGGTCTGTCTGACGGAAAAACCCATCCCCTCCTCGTTCCAGAGGCCCATGCTCAGCTTACAAAGATAAACTATAGCAACGTCCCCAGAGCCACTCCTGTGTGGCACCCTTGTGGAGAAAGCGACGAGGATGGATGGTGGCGCGCAGAAGCCAGAAGCCAGGGAAGTCGAGGAGCGGGCACTGAGGACTTCAGGCTCCATCAGTAACAATGACTGAACAGCAAGGAATCAACAATAGTAGTGATAGGGAAGTAGTAATACTAAGCTTATTACGAATGCTTACTATAAGCAGAACCGATGTTTTACATCTTGCAATGATTACCTAAAGCTAATTAAACTATAATTGTTTTACTTGGGTCATGTTTATTTGCTAAGGCATTAAAAATAAATGTGCACATTTTTCCATTTACTATAAACACTTGTGCCTCCTAGAACCTTCTTTTGTCTCTGGGTAGAAGAGTTTGAAGACGACGTGGTCATCCCAGCCTAATTCCATAACTACTTGATCAGTCTCGAGTATCAAAATGATCTATTGTATAACTTTCTGTCTGGATTTTATTTCCTTTTAATGAGATACTAAGTTATGGAAAGACTATAAATCTCAAGTGACCAGAAATTGCATTGTAATGTTAACACACACATGTAGACCCCGGCAACCATGCTCTGGGTTAAGATGTAGAACTGTTCTAGGACCCTAAGTACCCACTGAGAACTCCCTGAATTGATATTCCCAGAGGTAATATCCTGATGTCTATCAGCACACCCTGAGTCTCTTGTGAATTCCATGCAGACTGAATACACAGTGCGTGCTGTCTTAGGTCTTGCTTTTCTCAATTCAAATGAATTCCATGAGTTTCATTCATGTTGCTCCCTGCAGCAGAGTTTATCTGTTTTGCTGTGTACAATGTCATGGCATTCATAAACTTTAGTTCGCCTATTTTAATTGTGAATGGACACTTGAGGGGGTTACGTGTTTGGACCACTAACACAAATCCTGAACAATATTTTTATGGTATATTTTTGGTATACGAAGTACACTAATTTTTTTTCCCCACTGTGCACTCAGGAGGAGAGCTGTTGGTAAAGGAAAAATGTTTATTTAGCTTTGTTTTCCAAAATGACCACACAAATTATCTTCCAAACAGCAGTGCACCAGCATAGAGATGCTCTGTTTACTTTTTATTTGTAGGTGGGGTTTTTTGTTTGTTTGTTTGTTTGTTTGCAGAACCAGAGATTCAACTCAGGCCCTTGCACTTGCCGGGGAAGCGCTTATTCCACAGAGCCATCTCCCCAGCCCCTGTAGGGGTTTTTTAAAATACTTTTTTTTAATGGGGAAAAAAAGCATGTATTTAGAATTAGCCAACTGGACTCAGGTTAGATGATCTCAATTTTGTTGACAACATCCAATGCATCATAATCAGGAGCCAGTTGAACATATGCCTTCTCACTGTCAGGCCTGATTAGGGTATTTACCTTGGCAACATCGATGTCATAGAGCTTCTTTATAACTTGTTTGATGTGGTGCTTATTGGCTTTGACATCCACAAATGAACATGAGTGCATTGTTGTCTTCGATCTTTTTGACGGTTGACTCTGTTGTCAGGGGGAACTTCAAGATGACATAGTGGTCAAGCTTGTTTCTCCAGGGGGCACTCTTCCAAGATATTTGGGCTGCCTCTGGAGACAGAGTGTCTTGGGATGTCAGAAGGTGGGTAACATTCATATCTTTTTTTGTGACTGTGGATGCCTTTAAGCATGGCCTTCTTGGCCTTCAAAGCTTTTGCAAGGGACTGGAGCTTCCTTTTTCACCTTCGACACCATCTTGGTTAAAAAACAAAAAAAAAAAAAGTGCTCTTAAATGTATTTTGTATAGGGTCTCACTACACACCTCAGACTCATAGTGGTCCTCCTGTTTTCAGCCTCCCCAGCCCCAGGATTTCAGGCCTGTGCCACCACGCCCAGACTCTGTAGCCGGCTCAGCTCTTCCGGGGGTGGGGCTGGCACAGCATGCAGTGCCAGGGATCAAACCCTGATTCCTGCACTTGCCTAAGCAGGTATTTAGTCCGCTGAGCTATCTTACCAGCTCAACTTTTGTGTTCTTATTTAAGAAATCACTCACTGTCCCCTAATGTTGAGGACATTCTCCCATTTTTTTTCTTAAACTTTATCCCTAGTACATATCCACTTATGGCAGCACTATTTATCGAAAGTATTATTCTTCCATTTAGTTAGAATGGTGTGTCTATATCAATTTGGTGATTGTACATATAAAGTTCTCTTTCTGGACTTTCCATTACACCGTTGCTAGAGTTGTTGAAGCTTGTGCCAAAAACTACACTATCTTAATTATTATAGTATGAACTGGTATCAGGAGGTGTAAGTCTTCCAGCTTTGCTTCACTTTCAACTATATGGTTTTGAAACAAATTATAGAAGCGATTTTTCAAATTTCCACAGAATCTGTTGAGATTAACTCTATTGATCAACTTAGGCAAAATTAACAACTTTCTATGAGTCTCCAATCAGTACACACAGTGTATCCTTTATTTAGCTGGGAGTGATTTAGATTTCTCTGAATTAGAAGTTTTTAACACTGCTAATTTTCTATTATATACAGCTTGTGAATGTGATCTTACACTGAGAGACAGTACTGACAGCAAGAATTTGAAGGGAGTTGTCTGGGCTTCTTCTTCTGAGCAGACACGGTCCACTGTCAACTGGGGCAGAGATGACAGTCAGGAGACAGAGAGAAGGGTGGAACCGTGAGGAGGACACATCCTTCAGGCACTCCAAATGTGACCTGCGTCTTCCAAGCTGGCTCTGCTTTCCAACCACACACTGAACTATGGATCTGTGATTAATTAAATGCTAGGAGTGGCCTTTGGTCCAGTCATCCACCTAGTGCACCTGCTCTGAGGACAGGAGATTTTGAAGAGAAATTTCTCAGTTGAATCCATAGCAGGCGACACACACGGCCTTCTGTCACCTCAGCAGTGGGGTAGGTTGGCTCCCTGGGCAGGGCCTTGATGAGGATGCTATCAGAGACATCCGGATGTGAGGATAACCATGGCACTGCAAAGAGGGAGCGATGCTGGGATGGCTCGTCAGTGTAGACCAAGTGTGAGGGCCATGGGGGCCAGGTGCTGGGGTTAAGGGTGAAGACAACAGTCAGACCCACGTCCTTGTTCTCTGAGTGTTTGTCATTTTACCAACAGCTTCTTGAGACATAAGCAAAAAATAAACAAAGGATACATTGGAGAACGATGAATTTCAACTCAGACCACCTGCTCAACTCAATCCAGACACTGGGCAGTATTTAAAGAAAAATGTCTTAGAATCACAAAATAAATTTCACCTTGCTCTTAGAAATGTTAACCAAAGAAATATTAACAGTTAGAAATATTCACACTGCTAGAAATACTAATGAAGGGAGCTATATTTCCATCTCAGATGTCTCTGTAGCTAAATTGCTCACAGATAATATTCTGTAATTTAGAAAGTACTAGGCTGACTCATCAAATAAAAGCCTGCTAGCAATATTTTCTAGAAAGCATAATGTGACAACATATGCTGTCTTCATTTTCTAAGACTATACTGAAATTTACAATATAGTCATGTTAAGATAAAAGTAAAACCATTGAAGACAATTAAGTCTTATGCATATCATAATATATTATGTATTTCATATATATTTATATACAAATATTTATATTATATTATGTATTAGTATAAATACATATATTTATATTATATTATGTATTAGTATAAATACATATATTTATATTAATATATAATGTATACATATATAAATTACATTTAATCTATCATATAAATTACATTTATATAGTATATGGGATAAAGTAAGAGATCCCATATATTGCCTGAAACTGGGAATTGTTGTGGTACTTCAGGATTTTGAATCCTAGGCCTCATGCACCCTATGCAAGAGTGCTACCACTGAGCTCCAAGGCCACCCTTTGCTTGCACTTGAGAACACATTCATGCTTTGTACACTGGTGATCTTTATTCTTGTTAAGTGAGACTGTGGCATTCTTTGCTGGTAGTTTTGCTTACCAACATTTGCAGCTATTCAGTTTCCACTTTCCTTGCTTCTGAATACCATGAAACAGTCCTTGTTAGAGCTTGGTGATTTCAAGCCTGTGCACTGGTAGCTCTGGACAATGGCGTGGGGCCATTGGTAGAGTTCCAGCGCTTACCTAACATGCATGAAACCTTGGGTCCAAACTACAGCCCTGAAAAGTAAATAAAAAGAAGAAAAGGAAACTGAAAATTATATAGGCCCTCCATTTCAGGCAGTCACTATTCTTGTCCTTCTCCTTTTCTCAATGGCGTCTTTGATAAAGTCTCAGCCCAACAGAACATGGCAGATACAGGGTGTCCGCGGTCCTCCAGGGTGGACAGACACGGGCGCACCGGCTGTCTTGGTTGCTTTTCTCTCGTTGCTGGCACAAAATCATTAAGGAAGAATTAAGGAAAGAAAATTTAATTAGCTCACACATAGTGGAGGTCACAGTCCATACTTGGCTGGCTCTACAGCAAAGTGGCATGTGGCAGAGGGCAGCAGTTCATGGTGGCAGAGAACAGCAAAGACCCAGAGCCTAAAGGGAGGAGTGGCTGTGGCAGCTAGCAGGCCTCTCTCCTCCTTACATTTGTATGCAGCTTATCAGCCCCAGGGCAAGTATAGTACTCACACAAACTCTAGAAGCCCATCTCAATGACTCTATGAGGCTTTAGGGGTACAACTAGACACAAACCATAACACTGGCCTTTATGGTTCACATTCGTGTGTGTGATGTGTGTGTGTGTGTGTGTGTGTGTGTGTGTGTGTGTGTGTAATGTGTGTGTGTGTTCACTGGCCTTGTGCCTTGGGCTTCAGTTCAATGAAGCCTGTAATGCTTCTCACCTAGAAGAGGAAAGGGAGAGCTCAGTCTGATTGCAAATATGACACCCTCACCCTCTTACAAAGTTTACATTCTCCCCATCTTTTCTGTTTCTCTCCTTTCTTTTCTTCCTTTCTTCCCACCTTTCTTTCTGCCTGCCTACCTCTAAAGGTAAAGGAAAAGGAAACCTGCTTACATTACAATCTTGGTTGAGCCAGGCTGGAATCCAAGAGGATGGTGTCTCTATGGGGGCCCCGCACCTCATGAAGGCCTCTTCCAGCCACTCTTCAGAGCACACCCACCTCTGGATTCCAGGGGTGAGAAAAGCCTCCCAACCTGGGTTTAGGTGCTCAGTCATGGGATGAATCCACCAAGTGTTTTCTGGAGCCCATACATGACCAATCAGAGACAAAGAAAGTGAAAGTAGAACAGGCCCAGGTCCTGGTCTCCAGCACTGTCTTCCATGCCCCACCTTGGTCTTAGGTAGACTTGGCCCTGGTAAGAATAATTGAGTCCCGCATCAGTGGGGGCCTAAGGTGGCTTCCCACAAGACCCTGCCATGACTGTCACTTCTCTCCCCAGCCATCTCCCACAAGCTTGGTGTGCTGGATTCCTATAGTCCCTGGGTGGCTACCACCCCTGCTCTCTTCCTGAAACACCTTCTGTCAGTCCCTGGACCTTGGCCACCCAATGCTTGTCAGTCAGAGCACATTGCCACGGTGAATGCTGTTCCCATCTCCAGACCTTACCTCCTCATTCCACTTTGAATTCTTTTTTTTTTTTTTTAATTTTTTTTTAATTTATTTGAAAGAGAGAGAGAGAGAGAGAGAGAGAGAGAGAGAGAGAGAGAGAGAGAGAGAGAGTGGTGTGTGTGTGTGGCCAGCTCAGCCCACCAGGGGGCGGGGCTGGCTGGCATGTGGTGCTGGGGGATCGAACCGCGGTCCCTGATGCCTTTGCTAAGCTTGTTCCAAGTAGGTGCTTTAGACCACTGAGCCATCTCTCCAGCCCCTCCACTTTGAATTCTGAGCCCTTGCCTGACATGCATGAGACCCTGTGTCCCAACTACAACCCTGGAAAATCAAATAAATAGAGAAAGAGGACATCAAATTACAGGGGCCCTCCAGCTCAGCTTTGCCTTTCTTAATGATGTCTTTGATAAACTCTCAAAGGCCTGGTATTTCCCAACACAGTGTGACAGATGTGACACGCCACTGTCACCCCAGTTGGACAAAGGACATTGTGCTCCTACCTCTCCCTCCTTAGACTGACCTGTACTTTGGGCTCCAGCAGCTTTCCTCCCTCTCTCCCTCTTTTTTCTCTCTCTCCTTCTCTCCTTCCCTCCATTCCTCCCTGGCTCCCTCCTCTTCCTTCCTCTTTCTCTCTCTGCCTTCCTCCTTCCTTCTTTTCTTTCCTTCTTTCCTTCTTTCCTTCGTTCCTTCTTTCCTTCCTTCCTTCCTTCCTCCCATTTCTTTGTTCATTCCCAAAGCCACAACCGGCAGTCAGCACTGCTCCTTTCTGCTAACACACCTGCCAGTGCCTGGACACTAGGTGAACCTACCATTTGGCCAATCCCAGCCCACTGTCAGTTTTTCCCAACTTGCTCCTAGCACCTGCCAGTTTGCAGTACACTATCCCTTCCTGTCACTTGCTGCCCCCTCCCCATGTTTCAATTGACTTCCAAAAGCTCCACCTTTAACCATCTGATGGGACATTTTGGGGGTGCATTATAAAAACCATAGCGTAGTTATGCTTTGAGATAATTCAGTAAGTCTATAGCTCCTCACCATCGTGGATTATCATATTAGCTTCAGAGCTTCCTTCCTCTTGATACAAGTCAAAACATGTGTTATAGTTTGTGTCTAATTTACTCAGTGGAATAAGCACCTGCTTAGACAAGTGCAGGGACTGGGGTTCAATCACTGGTACCCCATGCTGTACCAGGCCGACACTGGTTGTGCTGAGTCAGCCACGAAATCCAGGTGTGGTGGCAAATACCTATAATCCCAGCACCAGGGAGGGTGAAAACAGTAGGATCACTATGAGTTTGAGCTGTGTAGTAAGATCCTGTACCAAATACATTTTTAAAGAGTAGATTTCACCCTACACTCTCATGTGGCCCATCGGGGGTGGGATTTTCAGAACTGGCTGAGTCTAGAGTTTCTCTTCTGTGGTCTAATACTGAGATCGTGGGTGTGTGCCCTGTAGTGCATAGCCTGCATACAGTATAGGGCTAGAAAGAGGTGTGCAACCCCTTCCTTTGCCTGCTTTTGTGGTCTTCCACCTCCACGAACTGTTGCCATTCTGCCACCTTGCCTTGGAGCCAGCCATGGTGGGCTGAAACCTCTACAAACTGTGAGCTGAATAAAATTTCCCCCTTTTAACTTTGGGTATTGGATGTTTTGTTTCAGCAATGAGAAAAGTGACCGAGACAAAATGCTTAACAGGCAAGCATCTAAAACGCTCTCTTTGGGTCACACTGTTCCTTCCTTTCCTCGCTGCCTGCTCACCGTGTTCGTCTGTCTTTCCTGTGCAGGCAGTGGTGACCTGGATCACTTTGCATCGACCTCTCAGGTGAGCCGTTCTCATTCCCATGGTAATCATTTTGCAAAATGGATCTTTGCCTCTTTATCGAGTCAGTGTTTCAGTGGAACACGGCACTGCAACATTCTGCCATTTTTCTCTGGACAGCTTGACCTGGAGAACAACACAACCTTCATTCTAATCCTATTTCCAACTTCTCAGCCGTGTCCTTTCCTCCGAGAAGAGTTTCCAGTTCTTTATCTTGAGTCGTGCTTGCTAAGGACAATGGAACTAACTTTGCAAACAGGTCATAAAGACTATGATGAAGCCCTTGTGTCTTCTTCAGCATGGATAGATTTGTGAAGCATATTTTATTTTCTTGTATTTGTTTTTCATCTTAGTCTAGAGACTCGATCCTTCCTACTGTCAGCTGTTCCTGGTCTGACTGCTAATGTTTTTCCTTTTTCCTGTGTCTTAAATATGCACATAATATTCCTCTTTACAGGATTGCACACATCAAAATCATCAAGCACTTCCAAGTTTTCATCTCCTCCAAACTAAGCTGAAAGTCATTAAGAATGCTACACTTTACAGCAGCCATAGTGGACCGATTCCTGGGAGGTCCCATGCCTTCCTGCAAGGAAAGCTTTTGTTTGAATGTCTGAAAACGAGAGAACTGTGAGTCCTTGAACTATCACCACAGGCTCTACCTTCTCTCAGGATAGCCGGGGATACTGAGATGTGGTTTTACACCATTAGGATATTGGCCATCATGTGCTTCCTCCAGGATCACTTAATACACAGTCTCTGTGAGGTGAAACCCTGTCTTCCCATTCAGAAACCAGAGGAGCCTAGAGCCCCATGATTAATCACAGCACGCTTTACCATGTTGACGCTGCTCTGAGATCTTCCTGGAACCCATGTGCACCAGTCATGACACAGGTGGAAAGCCCCAAGGCGATGAAGACCTCATACATCTTCCACCCTTCCTTCAGCTCTTTCCTTTAAAGAAGTACTCATTTTCTTTTTCTAATCATATGCTCACTTTTTATTTCATAAAGATATGAAATAATGGAGGAAAAAATGCACATGAAATCTCTTTTTGGAGCCAGTCTGAGGGATGCGGATCCTAAACCTGAAAATTCGTAAGGGAAAAGCAAAAGTCCCTAGGAGGTACCTCCTGCCCCACCTCCAAACGTGTGGGACAGCTCTGCCCCTGCTGGCTGCCTGCTGAACTACAAGGGGCCTTGGTGGATGGCCATAGAAATGCCAATGGTCTTTGTGAGGAGGAGGTAACGTTTGACAGATATATGAGGAGCATAGAAGAAATGGGAGAAGTTTAATCAGAGGCGATAGTTAAAGCAAATGCTCAGGAGAGGACATGTTGTGATTTGTATCTAGATGTCCCTCTAGGCTCTCCTGCATTTGTAGATGGACCTTTTTCAGAGGTGGCTGAATCTCAAGTGTGTAATGCTAGCATAGAGGATGTGCTGTTTGTAAATCACTCCACTGCTTGCTCTGGCTTAGTTATGACTGGGCTTAAAGGTGTGAGTGCTACACCCACCAGGGCAAGTAGTCTGAATGAAATGTAATGGACAGAAAGAACTTTCTCTACCACTGTTGCTTTGTTATAGTCTGCCGGCACGAACTGTTTTCCTCTGCCAAACCAATAGGTCTTGGATCCAGCCATGTATGGAGTGAAAGCTCTATAAACTGTAAGCCAAATAACACTTTTCTCCCCCTTTTTTTGGTCTACTGTACTGCATGCTATTCCTATTGCCCCACCCCTGTCCCCTTGCATCTCGGGTTGTTTCTCCTCCTCCATAGCTCCTTCCTCCAGAAGATCATAGGCCTGGTTCTGTGTCCATCCTGTGTCAGTTGCAGCTGCAATCCTTCCTCCTTCCTTGGAGACATGCTGTACCTACCAGGCCATCTTAATGAAAGAAGGTGGAGATTTAGAGGTTTTGATTCAAAAGCAGACATCTGTGATCTGTATGAATTTGGACAAACCGCTTACTCTACTATAAAATAAGGTTTCTAATCCAATGTTGTTTCCCCAGGAATGTTAAGAGGAGGATAAAGTGAAAATAAAATAAAAGGCCTGTAGAAAACACTTGTCTTACAAAGCTAAGTTGATTCTGACAATTCTTTTTGGTACGTGTTACATCAAGGGAGATCAACAACAGAGACCCTGGGAATCCTTAATGACTATTAGGAGGGTTTTGTGTGGAATTCAGATATCTGCTTTGCACTTTTTGAGAAAGACTTGAATCAGTGAGAAGCTGGCCTAGATAGGGCACGGTCAGGAGCAGGGGTTTTACCTTGGATGTTTTAACATTTTCCCACAACTAGGGAGGAACCTACGCAGAAGAAGTTTCCATCGATGACTCGTACTTTTATGTGAGGCATTGGGGGTTAAACTTCAGGCCTCTGCCTTGAGCTACATATCTAGCACCCTTCATCCTGTCTTGCTTAGTCTCTAAGTGGCCCTGGCTGGGCTTGAGTTTGCTGTCCACTTTTGTGCAGTTTAGAGCAGAATGACTTTTCCTTTGTATACTTAGCCACGATGCACAAGTAGTCTAGATTTGGTCGGTAAAATAATGGGCACTACAAACACACCCATGAAATATACTTTATGGACAATGGTTTCTAGCTTTTGACATGAAGACCAAACTGGACTAGTGAATGAATTACTCTTTACTGAATGAGTTTGCATACTATTATGCATTTTTTTTTCTTCCTTAGTGTTTAATAGAATTGTTCGGCAAAACCATCTGCGCCTGGAATCGCCTTTGGGGGCAAGCTTCGATATGATACTCACTTTCTTTGGTATATTGAGACCTATTCAGAATTTTCTACTTACTATTGTGCCATTTTCATTATATTTTATTTTACAGAAAAACCTAACTTGGCAAATTTTTTGACTTGAATTTTATAGTCCTTTCTCGGGATTTTAGGCCATATAATGATCTGATGATAGACATTTTATGACTGATTTAGTCTCTGTTAAGCTCAGAGACTCTAACAGGCATATGCAAATATATACTGATTTATTATTTAAGATTATAGGTAGTGAGTTATCAAAAAAGCTGAAACTAAAATTCAAGAGTGCTATCATATAATTTTTAAAATAATATTGGCCAACATTTGTCAAGTAGAAGAAATAATTCTTTTTAGGGGCCTTTTTTATAGGTAATTCCACAAAAACAACAGGACAATATCTAGGATTTTTATATCTTAGTGCTTTTATTTGTTGTTTTTAGGTCTTAGTGTTTTTATTTGGAATAAAAATGATCACATGAGCCATGTAAGAGAGCTGGTCTTACAGAAAGTCCTTAAGAATGAGAAAAATCTGCATTTCTCAAATGACCAATGATGTTGAACATTTTTTAATATATTTACCTCCCATTTGTATTTCTTCTTCTGAGAAATGTATATTCATCTCAGATGCCCATTTTTGGATTAGGGGATTGGACTTTTTTTTTTTTCAAACTCTTTATATGTTCTAGATAGAAGGCGTTTGTCTGAGGGACACTAGACTATAATGTTTTCCTGGTTTGTGGGTTTTTTTTTCTTTTTTTTTTTTTTACTCTGTTGGAGATTTGCTTTGAAATAAAGAAACTTCTAAAAAAAAAAGAAGATAAGATCCCAGTTGTTGATTCTTTGAAGTATTTCCCATATAGCTTGGTTTTTGTTTATGAACTCTCTACCTATCACTATATCTTTAAGATTTCTACCTACATTGTCCTCCAGAAGATTTATTGTTCTATTTTAATTTTTCAATCTTTGATCCATTTTAACTGCAGCTTTGTGCATGGTGATAGGCATGGGTCTAGTTTTAACCTTAAGCATGTGAAAAGCCAGTTTTTCCAACACCATTTATTAAAGAGGATATCTTTCTTCCAACGAACATGTTTGGGCCCTTTAACAAAAATAAGGTGACTGAGGGTGTTTGCAGTTGTGTCAGCATCTTCCAATTTGTTCCATTGATCCTCGGGCCTGTCCCTATGACAGTGCAATGCTGATTTTATTCCAGTAGCTTTATAGGATAATTTCAGGTCAAGGATTGGATTGTGATACCTCCTGCCTTTCCCTTCTTTCCCAGAATTGCTTTTGACATTCTGGGTCTCTTCTGTTTCTAAATGAATTTGAGGAACATTCTCTCTAGCTTTGTGAGGTATACTGAAGGTATTTTGATAGGAATTGCATTAAATCTGTATAACAAGTTTGGGAGGATGGCCATTTTTACAGTGTTGGTTCTTCCAATTCAGGAGCATAGAATACTTTACCATTTTCTTGAATCCTCTTCAATTTTTTTCTCAGAGTAGCATAATTTTCACTGTATAAATCTTTTATGTCCTTTGTGGATTGAATGCTAAGAATTTCTCCTTTTTTTGGATGTTATTTGAAAGGTGTAGTTTTCCTAATTTCTCTCTCAGTGTGTTCATTGTTTGTATACAGGAGTGTTACTGATTTTTGGGTGTTAAGTTTGTATCCTGCTATGTTGCTGAATTTGGTGATTAAATTTACAAGACTGTTGGTGGAGTTTTTGGAGTCCTGTTTGTAGAGTATCATGTCATCTTCAAACAATGATGATTTAACTTCTTTTCCAATCCTTATTCCTTTTATTTATCTCTATTGTCTAAATGCTCTGGCTAGTGTTTTAAGAACTGTATTTAATAAGAATGGAGACAGTGGACATTGTTGTCTTGTTCCTGATTTTAAAGGGAAAGCCTTCAGTTTCTGCCCATTTAGTATGATGTTGGCTGTTGGTTTCTTATAGATGACTTTTATCAGGTTGAGACATAGGCCATCTATTCCAGTTTTCTGTAGGGTTTTTTTTTTATCATGAATGAATGTTGGACTTTGTCAAAAGCCTTTTCTGCATCTATTGAGATGATCATGTGGCTTTTGTTCTTGGTTTTTTGATTTTTGGTTTTTTTCCTTCTTTACTGGGGATTGAACTGAGGACCCTGCACTTGTCAGGCAAGCACTTATTCTACTGAGTTCTTGGTTCTACTGATGCTGTGTATTACATGCATAAATTTGTGTGGGCCAGCCAGATAGCTCAGTGAATTAACATGCCTGCTTTAGGCAAATGCAGGGGCCAGGGGTTTGATCACTGGCCTACTGTGCAGACCCCACCCCCATGGTGCGCTGAGATGCATTTGAGACTGGGCATGGTGGTACATGCCTGTAATCCCAGCGCTTGGGAGACTGAAAACAGGAAGGATCACTATGAGTCCAATGTGGGTGATAAGACTCCATTGCCCATGTACTAAATACAATAAATAAATAAATAAATAAATAAATAAATAATTTTGTGTATGTTGAACCATCCCTGAATTCCTGGCACAAATCCTACTTGGTCATGATGTATACTCTTCTTGATGATTTCCTACATTCTTTGCTAGTATTTGGGATTCCATCTCAGCCCAGAAAGAATTGCCATCATCAAGAAATCAGCCAATGATAAGTGCTGGAGAGGCTGTGGAGAAAAAGGAACCCTTCTGCACTGTTGGTGGGAGTGCAGACTGTTACAACCACTATGGAAATCAGTGTAGAGAGCCCTTCTAAAGCTAGGATTGGTGATCCCATTCGAGCTAGCTATTCCCCTCCTGAGTATTTTTCCAGAAGAATTGAAAACATTATACCGCAATGATATATGTGCATCCCTGTTTGTAGCAATGCAATTTGTCATCACTAAATCCTGGAAACAACTCAGATGCCCATAAACTGAAGTATACATAAAGAAGATGTGTTATTTTTACATAATGGAGTATTAGTCAGATATAAAACAGTATAAACTTGAGTCATTTGTCAGTAAATGGATGCAACTAGAGACCATACTCTTAAGTGAAATAAATCAGACCCACATGTGCAAACATCATATTGTGTGAGAACTGAAAGAGAAAAATGGAATCTAAAGGGTATAACAGATACTCGGGAAAAGGAATGAACTTATTCAAAAGGAAAGAGCCACTGAGTCAAGAAGAAGGAAAGGAATGAGGGAAAGAGATATATGGATGTATATAAGTAGGATGATTTGGACAACTGCACTGTGTATTTCTGCTGGTCTATGCAAAAAAGCATTTAATACTTTAATTTGTTTCATCTCCTTTTTCCAATGGTTTGTATTTTCTCTCTCTTAATTTCTTATACATTTGTTCGTTTTTTCTTTCTATCAGTTTTACACAAATATATCTGGTAATATGAATGACATGTTGGAAGACAACGCTATATATGACAACATATACTGTAAAATTTGAATTACTTTGTTAAGTGAAATTCTATATCACTTGTAATTTTTGTTTTAATTCTAACTTGTACTCTCTTTTAAAAATAAAAAATAAGAAAATTCAATTGTAAACACAAAAATATTTCTCTTTTTAATTTCTATGATAATGTTTAAATGTGCTATTGGATCTTGATTGCACTCATTACCATTATTTGCAATGTATGGTACCTGGAAAAATCAAGGAAACAGTCTTCCATTTGTGCTGATTTTTTTTTTTTTTTTTTTTTTTGGTCAAGACAGCAGAGGGCGTGCTTCTATTAAAATACTGCACAAGACCCTTAAATCTAAGAGTAAACATTTGTATTCTAACTCAAAAATATTTACTAGATAATGAGAAATGAAGTCTTTAAAAAATGTTATGCTTATGGTTTATTTCACACCTTAGTTTTCTGATAAAGACATTTTTAACTTTAAATAAAAGTAGTATTATTCCTGTTCATTCAATTATTTTTGAAAACATAAAAAGCTAGACTTTCAAAAAAAAATCTGTTCACATGTCAATGGAATTTAGAGGAGCATTAATCATCAATTGAATTATTCTAAAATACGCCAAATAATTTTATGGAGGCAGTTTTTTTCTTTTTTCTTTATCTTTCTTTTTTTTTTTTTTTAATTTAGTAGAAGGTCTCACTAAAGAGATCAGACTTGTAGTGATCCTTCCTGTTTTTTAGCCTCCAAAGTGCTGGGATTACAGGCGTGAGTCACCACTCTCAGTCTCAATAGCTGTCTCAGCGCGCCCTGGGGGAGGGGCCAGCACAGCTGATTGGTATTTTACCTGCCTGTGACTGCCTAAGCAGGCACTTTAATCCGCGGAGCTATCTGGCTGGCCAGGAGGCAGTTTAAAAGAAGTTTTTCTTATGGAAATTTTCCAACCTAGAGAAAATAACATGATCTCAACAGCATCCATGTACACACTGATTTAAATTCAGTTCATTTTGTCATAGTAAACCAGCCAAGAATTACAAGTGCATTAAAAACAAAAAACAAAAAACAACAACAACAAAAAACACCACTTTTTCTTAAACAGCAAATGGTAACACTTTATCTTCTTTAGAAATTAACAATAATTATTTTATATCAAACACCAAGCCATTACTTTCTCTTAGTCTTTCTCGTTTATTAGTTCAGTATATGTAGAAAATCTGTACCTATTGCATTTCTTCATCATGTTTTTTAAGTCGCTTTTAATTTACAGAGCATTTTTTTTTTTTTTTTCTTTTCTGCTTGTCTTTTTTGTTTTAAGAAATCAAGTTGGCGTCCTTATCCCTTGTTACTCATGGTATGGTTCCTGGCAACTCCTGCAAGTTCATCATAAAGAATGCCAGCCCCATTCTGTTCTAAACGATCTGAATCTATCTTGATTTCTTTTTTGTTTGTTTGTTTTTTGGTACCAGGAATTTAATTCAGGACCTTGTCCTTGCCAGGTAGGCACTGTGCCACTGAGCTAAATCGCCAGCCTGAATCTGTCCTTAAACAAGATCTCTAGACAACATGCATGCATGTGAATGTTTGAGATGCCTTCCTGTAGAATCCCTTGGCATGAATTATACAGACTGAAATTCTATAAAATAATTAGTCATCTTCCTCTGTTGCTTGCATTTTCTTGTTAATTGTAATTAAATCTAGTCTGTAATTTGAGTTTAATTTTCTGGCAGAACTATTGCCTAACAGTTTCACTTTTTTTTTTGGGGGGGGGGGGCTGGAAGAAAGCAACATATTTCTCCTTTTTTGTGGTATTATCAGCTGTTTATAAATTACCTTTTTCTAGTAATTTGTTTAAGTGTTTGCAAAATGATGATATACTAACTTCATCATTCATTGACAGAAATTTTATGAAAATAACTTGTCTCTTCCACTATTGTATTTGAGATAAAATTTATGCAGAAATTGTAGGTGAAATAAACATTTAATATATTCACATTTAAACACCACACACCTTTCTTTTAATCAGTGTTCAAAATAATGAGTTGATCCCTAAATAATAGTCAGACAGGAAAAGAACACGGCTTTTTCTGTACTTCAAGATTCTTTGGTTGGGCTTTAAATTAAATTGGAATAACACAGAGAACAAAGAACCATTTTTAAAGTATTGGAATCCCACAAAACATGAGATTTCTAAGAAGGGTCAAGTGATTGAAGCATAATATTCTGAGATGCAGAAAGGAATCAGAGCTTGAGCTGTTGAGGGGTGATGGACACAGCTTGTGGACGGGTGAGAGGAAGAAACAGCCAATAAATAAAGTTTGTGTAGATTTCTAAAAAGCCTTTATCTAAGTGATAAAAGCAGGCTTTGTTCTAACATACATAAATTCATTAGTAAGGATTTCTTCCATAGATATAAATTTATTTTATAAAAGATCAGCTTTAGAGTTATAATTATGTCTGTAGTTCATCTGAATAACCCACTAAAAATAATCCAAATCAGAGGTACTATACTAATCTTCTACTGTCATATTTTGGGGTGATATGTCCAGAAGTCCAGCAATGGCCTGAAAGTGTTTTATAGATGCAATTCTGAAGTATCATCATGAACTCAGGTGATTGATTGATTGATTGATTGATTGATTTGGTACAGGGTCTTGCTATGTGACTCAGGCTCATAGAGCTCTTCCGGTCTCAGCCTCCCTATTGCTGGGATTATAGGCATGTGCCCCCACTCCTGGTTTCAGGGCCAGAACGGTGCACCCAGGGTTCCAGGGTCAGCAAGGCATGTGGTGCCAGGGAGAGAGCCTGAGTCTTTGGGCTTGCCAGGAAGGTGCTTAGACCACTGAGCTATCTCCTCAGCCACTGAAGTAATTTTTAAAATAACACTTGGTGGTTTTAGTTCTACACAGTAGTTACTTCTACCAACCTTCAATGTGTGCCCAGGTTTTACTTTTGGTATATGCACCATGCTAGCTCATGATTCATCTTAACATGAGTATAATGTTAGTCACTTGTGATATCGTCTCTTGATTTCTGTTATTCCCAAATATTCCTGGACAATTTCTGTCTCAGCCTAAAATCAGCCACTCTTCTAAGGTTGCCTTATTGATTCAATTCAAAATGGTATTTAAAAACCATAATTTGAACATTGTCACTTATTGTTACTGAAAATTATTGATCATTGCTTCTAGAATATTTTAGTGAAAAGGCACTGAGAAATATATATATTTTAGACACTATATGTTATCAATTTATACCAATAATTTCAGATTTATTTATAAGTACACAATTTAAATTTACTATCATTTTTCATTTTCTATCATTGTTGTAACTATTTTTATTTTAAAATGATGATTTCTAATATTAATAAAATATTTATATCCTTTTCTACTGTACACATGACAAGTAACTTCTGACTAATAATACAAAATTATCACTAATAATATAACTAGAGAAAAGTGATTTAAGTTTTTATTGTGGGGCTATTTTACTATAAAGATATATCTCACTAAGAGTGCTCTAAAGATATATCTTGTTAGAAATGTACAATCAAATTACTATATTTTAACCTGAAATAATACCTGATTATGTGGTAGCCAATAAAACAACATGGACTTACACTCACTTATTTTATTTGCTTTTAATTTTCATAAATGATTTTAATATTCATTTTGACTTGACTTAGTTTTGTAATTATATGTATATCATATCATATATATCATATCATACCATATCATTGCCTTCAAGCCAAATCTACAAATCAAGATACGTTCTGAGAAGGGCAGAGGTGGGAACATAGTTTTTGTTAGGAGAGCTAGATTGATTTTACAACAGCTATATCAGTTCAAAAGTATACGTGTTTCAGGACACAACGCACCCAAAATAGGGAGCAAAGCCCGTAATCTGGCTGCCTAAGACAAGATTCAGGGTAAATGTACTTCATTGAACTTCACTAATTTAATATCAAAAGCTGCTCTAGTAATTTGGGATGGTCCCTTTGCTAGATTGGGAACATGCCATGGCATCTATAAGCCATTTTATTACCTTATTCAGTGGTTAATTCTGGAAGGAAAGAGAGGCATATGTATATACTTGATTTGGGGCAAATGATCACATTTTTTCCTAAAGGCTAAAATAAATCTACATTTAAGTAACTGATTTTTGTTTAAGTTTTTTTCCCAAGAATGCAAAATAGTTTAATTAAAATAAAGACAAAGTGATGAGATACATTTTAGCATGAATAAATTGAAGAGAGGGTTAGTGAATTGAAAGATTCTACTGAAGGGTTGAGGTAGGAGACCGATCCACCCTTTCCAGTGCAGAAAATACAGACTTTTTTCTTTCTTTTGTTCTACCACACAAAAGGTGTGGTACTTTGATTATAAAAATATATATACATAACTAATAGAATGATTAGTTTGATTATAAAAATACATATACATAACTAATAGAATGTGGTTTGTTTACATTTTATTATATGTAAATTACTACTTTTATTTTTCTTAATATAGACTACCTATGTGGAACATTTGAATTTTTAAAATTTTATTTTAATCTGATAATAACGCTGTTGAATATGAGATCTGCCCGTCAACAACTTCTAAGTCCACAGAACTGTCATGCTGACTGTTGGCGCAACATTGCACAGCAGATCTGTAACCCACTCATCTTGTACAAATTCAACTTTGCCTGGACTTAATAGCCATTGCTCATTTTCTACCTGCTCCCAGCCCCGGCAAACACCGTTCTGTTTCTATTTCTACTAGTTTCACTATTTTGGATAATGCACACCGACTTATCTCACTCAGCATAGTATCTGCTAAGCCCATCCTCACTGAGGCATATAGCAGGTGTTTCTTCTTTGCCAACGTCTCAGTAATATTTCAGTCTATGTCCTGCTAGGCTTTCTCTCTGTATTCTATCAATGAATGTTTATATCTCACTGTCATGGTCTCATGCTGCAATGAACATTGGAGAATCCTACAGAATCTGATCTCAATTCTTTTGAGTATTTTCCAGAATCAACACGGTAGACTCATACAGTAGCTCCGTCTTCACTCTGCTGGGGAACATCCATAGTGCTTCCCACAGCTTCTGCACCACTTTCTGTGCTCACTCAAGGTACACGACAATCATCAGATACGAGATAGTAGTTCACGACCACACTGATGTTTAGTTTTAGTTTTCTGGTGATCAGTGACGTTGATAATTTTCTCATATGTGTATCTGTCATTTTTGTGTTATACAAAAAAACTGTTTTCAATCACTGTGTCCAGTTTTATCTTGGTTTAGTTTGTTGATTTGGATTTTCTTCTTGATAATGACTTGCAACTGTTACTTGGACACTATGCCAAAAATAAAACAACAAAAGCGTCAAATTGAAAATCGTTAGAAAAAAGGGTATCAACAATAGAATGAAAGAAATAACCTGAAAAGTGGAAGAAACTATTTATAAGGCACATAGCTTCTAAACTAAATGTTCAAATATACAAGGGACTTATAAAACTCAGTGCGTGAAAACCAACCAAACAAAACCAAACTAATCCCATTAAAAATGAATAAAGAGCCAGAGAGTTAGCTTGGCCATCTAAGTACCTGCCTGGAAAGTGCAAGGACCTGGGTTCAATCCTTGATATCATGTGCCATGCTGGCCCTCGTGCCATGACGGCCACTAAAGCAGTGTGTGGTGGCATTGCCTGTAATCTCAGTGCTAGGGAGGCCAGGACAGGAGGATCACTAGGAGTAGAGCTGCATAGTGAGAACTTGTACCAAATAAATAAGTCTACAAAAGAAAAAAAAGTCTTCCTTGACCTAGAAACTGAACATATTTTAGCTAGTTTTCTCTTAATTCAAATGTATATGTTCAATAAGATAATGTTTCAAGGGGGCTGGCCAGATAGCTCAGCAGATTACCTGTTTAGGGATAGTACTAGTGACTGATGATGATGATGATGCCCAGCGTGCCATGCCAGCCCATCCCTGGGGCACACTGTGACAGTGATTGAGACTTGCATGGGGACGCGTGCCTGTAATCCCAGCAGCTGGGAGGCTGAAAACAGGAGAATCACTATGAGTCCAACCTATATATTGAGATCCTGTAGACCCTGTCCTAAATACAAAATTAAGTAAATAAATAAATTTACTGAGACATCCTGAGATCAATACAAGTTGCTTTTGATCTCTGCAATTACAAGGGGTGCTCAAAGTGCTAGTCATTAGCTACCAAACATTTGGTAGTATGGTGACCTGCTCTGGCAATCTTGGTCACTGAGGTGGCTGCCCATGCATTGTCAGTTTCTTTCCTAAGGGAGGCATTGGAGCAGTCTTTCTGTGATACACAAGCTTCACTAGGGTCATCCATACAAGGGTAGAGCCATCTGCTGATAAAACACAATGCTAACTTTCTTTTCCCCAAGTGTGTAGACAGGTTTCTGGAAGACTGTCTATCTCTGTCTTTATCTCTATCTTTGTCTTTGCTTCTATTTGTCTGTCTGTCTGTCTGACTCTCTCTCTCTCTCTCTCTCTCTCTCTCTCTCTCTATTTATATATATATATATATATATATATATATATATGTTATATTACATATACAGTATAGATATATGTAACTTATATCTGTTACTAAGACTAAGCAAAGTCCAACAACTAATGCTATAAATCCTAGAATAAGGAAAATAGTAAAGAAGCTGCATTTTTGAAATTCTAGTCTACCATGATCCTGGGTCACTTGACGAGTGCTTAGGCAAGTTGTTCTGAAGCAACACTGTATTACACCATAGAGTGACTGCTTCATCAAAATTCAGTCTTTTACTTTTCCAACCAGCTGCTCTTGGGCAGATATGTCAAGAACTGCTAGCACTACTACCTCACTAGAAAGAAGATGTGCTCCATGTACGTAAGCCCATACTGTGTGTATAAACTGTTCTAGAAGATTGTAGGTCAGGCACTATGTGTAGTTTTCCCCAAATAAGTTCAGATAATAGGTACTTTATGTGTCATCTCTACCTCCCTGACATAGATTTTGTTTCCATTTTTCTTTTCTCTTTTAATCCTATATTATAATTTAGCAAGGTAAATTGTTTTCGTCTTCATTATTCTTCATATGCAATGTTCAAATTTCATCATAGCATAAATGTTATGTAGGGTTTTTTTAAATAAAGTTTTAGATAGAAAAACTTCAGTCATCAAATCAAAAGAATGGTAATTTTATCTGGACAGACTAGATGGAACAGATGATTGTGTTGCAAATTGATATTTAGGTTATACCATGAAAAAAATAAAGACAAGCTTTGCAGAAGAAAAACCCACTAGAAGTCCATAAGACTAGAGGTGGTGACTTAATTACTTTCTTCTTTGGTGAGCTACAATACCCAACACTCACTGCTCAAAAAAGAAAAGATTCATTTTGGTTCAGAGTTTGTACAAATCTCAGTCTATAGCCAGCTGGCTTCAGGCAGGGGGCGTGGCAGGGGCGTGGCAATTGAGAACTAGTTTATGACCTGGCAGGCAGGGAACAGGGAGACATCAAGAGTTGAAGAGAATCCCCTTCCCGACCACCCTTTCCCTTCCTCCTATGAGCATGGGTGGTTTTAGAGAGACATCTCTATGTAAATCTTAACAAAATACAAAATATTTAGAAACACCTCTGATCAAAACAAACTATCAAAAAAACATGTTCAGAAAAGTACCTGTTGAAATTTGTCCAAGCTTTTCAAATTAAATACAGTAATATCAAATTTATTTTTCAGTGTTTTATTAAAATAATTTAAAAATGCACATTATATGACAGTTTCACTCTTATGTCATATATTTTGCATCATTTTTTTAAAAAGTAAGATAAATTACATTAAAATCCAACATTTGAAAGATAAGATAAAAGTCAAAACTTGTCAATATTGATATAAACCTAACAATATATACCTCCATTACTCTAGAACATAAAATATATTTTAGATCTTTTGAAATTAATTTTTAAAATTTCCTTATCATCTACCTTTGTATTATTAATCTAAAGGAATGATTTATCCTTCACCAGTATAATTATGTGCCTCCATAACAGCATTTAAGTGCATAAGGTAACCTATATTTATTATTCAAATTAGTATTTATAAGGGATTTTGTCTTTCAAAAACTAAATTTACTGAATGTTTTCTTCCATTATATACAGATACAAATCCCAGAAAAGCACTTGCAATATCTTAAAAGAAAATTTAGTAGCAATTTCTTCTCTGAATCAAACTTTCTTGCCCCATTAAAAAAATACTAGTACTATACAATGTGAGAGACGAGAATATAAATTTTCAAGCATCAGTTCTATAAACATTGCATCTCTTTAAAAATAATCTTATAATTTTGAGTCATGGTATCTTTAAAAAGAAAAATAAGACTTCCGTATCAAGAAAGGTAAAATAAAAATACTATTCTTTATTTCTTTGGGGAAGAACCACTAAAATTTCTGAACATTGTAATATTAGATACACAAAAAAGCCATGAAGAGATTCTCAAAGGTGGAGAAAAAGAAATTGGCTAACCCAAAGCTTTGGTACCTAAGAAACGACACAGCACTGAATTCACTGGGTGTTCTTTTTGTTTGAAATATTCCAGGTTGGGGGTTGGAAACATTGACAATCTGGAAATGCAAATCAGAACACATGGAAAAGGTCACAAGGTAGCCTGAACCAAATGTGTAAGAGAAGGGCAGCCTAGCAAGAGAGAAAGCCTTCTGACAGTGAGTGTTCTAAACCAACAGGCACAATAGGGGATCTATTGGTAATTACCAAGTAGCCCCATTTTCATCCTTCTGTGCTTCAATGAGTTGTTCTGATCTCGTGGTCAGAGTGGTGTCAGGAAGCAAAGGCCTAGTAGAGATCCAGAAATTCCATTCTTAGACAGCTCTAGCAGATCACCAACCCAAGAAGGCCGAGTGGGATACATTCACCTCCACTTCTCTTGATATTCTCTCTGCCGTTGCTTTGAGATAGGGACATACTGTAGAGTTTAAACTGGCCTTGAGGGCCCAGGAGATAACTCAGGGGCCTAAGTGCCTGGCTATCAAGTGTGAGGTCCTGAGTTGGATCCACATACCACCATAAACAAAGTAATGCAAATTGACCTCAAACTTGAAGCAATTCTCTAGCTACAGTGTTCCCTGTGCTGGAAAGAAAGGTGTGGGATTGCACTTGGCCCACTTGTTTGGACATCCCACCTGGCTTGACTTCCACTTCTAGCCCACAGAGTAGAACTCTCACCAGCACCCCTCAGTAACAAGTCCCTCCCCCATGATGTCAATAGGAAGCAGTAATGCTCCATTCATGGCATTTCTACTGAAAAGCATTGACAAAGGCCTACTGAGAAGAAAGAAGCTCCACCTCCAACTGAAATAACAAAGGGATACTTCTGTAGACTGACTGAGGGATTTGCACTAGTGCCTCAACTAGCAGCAAGAGGCAGTATCTACCCTTCTCTAAGCAACGAAGAGTGAGATGAGCACACAACTGCCCAGGCTCCAGTAGAAAGTCATTCGTCACACCTGTGAATAGGAAAATTTCTACATGAATCAAGATAATAGGTGCAGTTTTAGCAGGATACATGTACTAGAGCTATCTAAGGAATTTTCTTTACTTAAATAACTGTAATAAAAATATCACAATCAATATAAATAAATGTGCTTAGGAAAAATTTCAAAAACAATAACCTTAGAGCCTACAAGATAGCTCAGCAGACTAAGTGCCTGCTTAGGCAAGAACAATTGTCTAGGTCTGATCCCTGGCATCACACGCTGCACCAGCCCTGACCCTGGGCATGCTGAGCCAACCACAGAGTCAAGATATGGTGGCACATACCTGTAATCCCAGTGCTGGGGAGACTGAAAACAGGAGGATCACTAGGGGTCTGAGCTGCATAGTGAGACCCTGTGCAGAGAAAAAATGAATCTTGGCAAAGAAATAACAATCTCAGTTAAAAAATATGGGGGCCGGGGAGATGGCTCAGTGGAATAAGCACTTCCCTGACAAGTGCAAGGGCCTGAGTTCAATCCCCGGTTCCGGGGAAAAAAAAAAAAAATGAAGAGAATAGATTGGTATTTTAAAATGAAAAAACGCAACATCCAAGGTAATAATGTTAACAACAATGACCTTAAAACTCCCACGTATGGTCAGAATACACGACAATGCAAAGAATTGAAGAAATAATTGAGAAATGTAAAGATAAAGCAGTATGAATACAAAATCCAAACACCAGAGACGAATACAACAATGACAACAAAACAGATAGATCTTTAGGGATCTATGAAGGAAAACAAAAGATCTAACATCGCTATCATTACAGTCCAGGGCGGAGGGAAAGGAAGTGAGCAGCAGAAAGGGACTATCTGGCAAGTCTGAAATTTAGCAAAATTCATAAACCCTCAAAGCCAAAAGGTTGGTGAACTACCAACAAACCCAAAGAAATGCATAACAAAGTCATCACGCACTGAAGGAACAGAGTGTCAACTCAAAAATCTTTACCCAATGTGAATGTCCTTTAATAATAAAATAAGTCACAACATCTTCATAAGAAGCAAATCTAGAAGAGTGATGAGCTTGTCATTTTTTTTTTTTAATATTTAAGACAGGATCTCCAGGGTCTACAAGTTCTCACCATGTAGATCGGACTCATAGTGATCCGCCTGTTTACAGCCTCCCAAGTGCTGGGATTACAGTTGCGCGCCAGCATGCCCAGTATCAATTGCCATCTCAGTGTGCCCAGGGATGCGGCCTGCACAGCTGGCCCAGGGATCAAACTCCCAGCCCCTGCATCTGCCTAAGCAGGAGCTTTAATCTGTTGAGCTATTTGGCCAGCCTAAATCTAGAAGAATTTGTCACTAGCAGATTTGTTCTAAAACACTTGCTAAGGGGTGTTCTCTTTACATAAAGACAGTGGTAAGAAATATGGAAGAATGAGGAAGAAATATGAAAACAAAAATCAAACAACTAAAATAGGTTTTCTTCCGCTTTGAATTTTATTAATTATGTATGATGATTGAAACAAAAATTTTAATGCTGTTTGATATGGATCTACATGCAGAGTATATATTTAAAACAATTACATATGAAGAAGGAAAAATTTTACACTTCACTTGAGTTGATAACAGTAAACTGCAAAATATGCATCTAAATATAATACCTAAAACACAATAAGGTAATCAAAATAGACTTCAAGAAGACATTAATCCCCAAGGAGGCATGAGAAACAGAACAGCTGTGCTAAATGAAACAAACAGAAAACAAAAAGTGACATGGTAAATTTAAAGCCTAAGACATCATCTTTATTAAATGGAAGTAGCCTAAGTGTGCCAGTGAAAAAAATGGGTGTTGGTGGAATGGATTAAAAAATACAATCCAACTGTATGTTGAATGTAGGAAATTCTCATCAAATAAACTAATACAGAACAAATGCAAGAAAGACAGGAAGATTCATGTGCTAGTGTACTAATTAGAAGAAAGCAATGTGTAGATTAATAAAGTAGAATTCAGAGTAAAAATTTTCCAAATATCAAGACAGAAGTCACACAAAGTTGAAAGACTCAAGCCACTAAAAAGATGTACCAGTCCTCAGTGTGCATGTACTAAACGTCAGAGGTACGATGCATATGAAATGAGAAAAGAAAGATTTGAAGACTCCAATTCCCATCTCTAGTCGATAGAACAATGAAATAGGAATCCACACAGATCCAGGACTAGACAACACTGTCAATAAACATACAACACTCTATGCTAGAGGACCACAGTGCATACAGTTTTACACATAGCAAGGTAAACTACATTCTAGCCCATAAAAGAAAACTTAACACTTTTTAAATAGTTGTAACCACACAGTTCAAACAAACTAGCAATCAATAACTGAAAAATATCAGAAATAGGGGACCCGCCCCTTAGCTCAGTTCTTTAAGTGGCTGCTTAAACAAAGCAGTCAGGCTCAGGTTGCTGTCGATCCCCACAACTCAAGCCAGCCAAACCTGCCCTGAAGGCATTCAGAGAAAAAAAAAAAAATCAGAAATATATCTTCAAACTTCTGGACAAAACCAAGTATATAAAACTGAGCAAATATTTAAATGTCTGTCAGTATTTGCTGTTATACTCAAAGAATTTTGAAAAATGATACAGTTTATTACTAAAACTACCACCAAGGGCTGGCCAGATAACTCAGCAAACTAAAGTGCCTGCTTAGGCTGGTGCAGGGACCAGGGTTCACTCCCTAGCACCACATGCTGTGCTGGCCCCACCCCTGGGGGCAGGCTGAGATGGCAACTGAGACTGGGCGTGGTGGCATGAGCCTGTAATCCCAGTGCTTGGGAAGCTGAAAACAGAAGGATCACTATGAATCCGATCTGTGCAGAGAGACCCTGTGCTAAATACATAAAAAAAAAAAATAATGAAATAAAATTGTTCCCTAATTCTAGATCTAATTTTCTCTACAAACTTAAAATCTATGTTTCATTTACATAATGAGTTTCATGGGAATTTCCTCAAAGAGGTCCCTAAATTTACTTTCAATGTTCAAAGTTAAAAGACAGACTATTTTTCCTGCTAAATTTAGTCAAATGAGTCCTGCAGTTTAATTTTTCATTTTTCATTCAAACATTTTCTCATAGCATAGCAGATAGCTATGTGCAAATTATTTGGGAGTGAAGAAAATAGGTTAAAATTGCTTTGTCTTCTTTTTGTAGAACAATTAGCCTTTGAGATTTCCCTGTTTTAAATAGAGAATAGTTTTTCATTTTTATCTTTGCTGGCTGATATTACTTCTTACTAGATTTTCTTGACTTTCATTTAGGATATTATTAAATGTTTCTCAGTGTATTACAGTCAACATGGGATGAAAGCAAGAGACATTACTGCTGAGTGACAGGGATTTACTGAAACTTATTGAAGCAATAATTTAAAAATCATGACTTAGTCACCATTCATGCATTTCCATCAGCTTCACAGCACTGGCATGATTTAGTCCATTATGCAAGTTTGAATGAACAAGCTAGTGACCACCTCGGATGTAACTAAAACTGATAATTACCTAACAAATACTGATTGAATTTGCTTATTTGGGACCACCCACCGTTCGAATGAAGAGGGAAGCTTGCTTGTGGCCCTGATATTAAGCGTTTCACGTAATGATAGAAAGAAATTTGAAGTGCATCTAAATATAATGTACACCACTAAGTGTTACTCCAACTCCAATCTAAAGTGAGTTTTAACACATAGCTGTGACAGCATGTCATGTACACCACCTCTCTAAGCCTGAAGATCTTCAGCTGAAAATGATGATGAAAGGATATTTTAAGGATTAAAGGGTAATATTTACACAACCTACCCGATAAATATTTAATAAAATCACATTACTATTGTTATAAAAGGTATGTTATTAATGTATTAACAGTTTGAAATCAAATATCTTTAGAAACACAGAGGCATTGGAATTTTTTTTTAAATGTGAAAACATTATTTTATCATAACGCAACTAGTCCAAAAGTGAATTGAGTAAAAGAGCTTAGGGTCTAGAGTTAAGTGAGGTGAGGCCCTCAGATCTCAGGGTTGCAATAAACTGTGTGTCTCTGGTTACATACCAAACTCTTCTCCTATAGAAAGAAGACAACTTGCTTGCAGTGTTCAGGGAAATGTCTTCTCACACAATTTTCAACAAAATTGCTTGTCACGTTGTTCACTATACAAAGGGTTTTCTGTAAAAGTTAAAAAATATGACCATTATTAGAAAGCAAATAATATTTGAATAAGAAGAAAGCTCCAATCTTGGTGAGGTTTGTTTTTTTTTTTTACTTTTGTATATATAAAATCCTGAATTAGTATAAATCTCTTCAGGGGTTCATTTGATTGTCAAAGCCTCTATTCTTACTCAGCTTCAATAGTACTGAGAGTCTTGATATTGACCTTTCAAGAAATAAAGGGCTAGAACAAAGTCAGTTCCTGTGTCTTTCCCTTATTGACATAACAGCTTCTTGGAAACACAGTTTATCGTTCACAGTGTCATTTTTCACTTTAAAGTTGGAAGCCATAAACTCTTATCTCTGTGTTCAGACACTAAGATAGTTGCAGCGCTCCAGCCCTGAGAGGGCAGCCCTACGGCTTATTGTAAAATTAGAAGGCCATGATGTACAGTTCAAGCTAATGAAAGCGGGCTCCAGTCAGGATGTGGAGTCACTCCCTGTGGCGAGGCCATTAAAGAGCCAGGAGTGAGACCTGTCTGTAATTAGAGAAGCATTAGGCTTTAGTGATCCAGGGACCGAGAGCTTCCACTCAGTGGCCCAGGCAGACAGGCTGGCTACCCACCCACCAGGAGCTATTTCCCCTATCAATGCAAGTTAGAAGCCACGGGATGCAGAGGGAGTAACAAATTCCACCGAGCTTACTGTTCATTCAAAACAATAGAATAAAAGAAATAAAGCTTCTGAACAGTAAGCTTGGAGATTGCATGCCTCAGGGCAAAATGAAAATAAAGACATGACACGCAGCAAACCCATAGATGACAAGGTAAAACCAGGCCAAAGCAATCCTCCACATTTTAGAGATCAACTCCTAGAAAGTATCATCGTTTGCTTTTTCTTTCGTCATTTCTAAGGTCTAAAAATGGCCAAGCTACCTCCACCAAAGCACTACATTTTTACAGAGACCCTATTTCTTAAAATTGCAGGAAGTATCCGTTAGCAGGGACCCTTCTTCCATCAGCAAGGTTGGCAGACCCAGACTATTTTGGAAGTGCAGGAGAGGCAGCGATGCTGGTCTTCGTCGTTTGACCATGCGAACATCACAGCTGAGGGTGAGTAGAAGGAAAATTAACAGCACTGTGGCTGCTGGCCATTGAAATACATTGACGTGTGTTTTAAAACTTAAAATGTTCATTCTTTGCCTAATTTTTTTCTTAGTCCTCAATAAAGTAATTGGTCGCCTATCACATATGGAAATGCTGATGAATAGAGGGAGACAGTACAAGTTTACTTATACAGGTCTGATTTATAACACGAGTCTGGTGGCTAGTTGCATCAATTTGCTTATAAAAGTCTCCAGTTTTATAATTTTTATAGCTGAGTAGTACTCCATTGTATGAAAATATCACATCCTTTTTATCCATTCCTTAGTTAAGGAATGGGCATTTGTTTTTTTTTCTAAGATTTAATTATGACAAATTGTGCTGCTATAAATATGGGTGCACATATATTACTGTGGTATGATGTTTTTAATTCTTCAGGGAAAATACCCAGAAGAGGGATAGCTGGGTTGAGTGGGACTTCTAATCCTATTTTTTTTTTTTTTGAGGAATTTCCACACTGCTTTACACAGTGATTTTACCAGTCTGCACTCCCACCAACAGTGGAGAAGTGCTCCTTTTTCCTCACAACCCCCCTAGCATTGTTATCAGGGGATTTCTGGATTATAGCTGTTCTTTCTGCAGTGAGGTGGAGCCTTAATTTAATTTTCATTTCTGAAATGACCAATGCTGCTGAACATTTTTTCCTATATTTATTTGCCATTTGTATTTTCTCATCTGAGGATTCTGTGTTATCTCCAATGTCTGTCTTTCTTCCTTTCTTTCTTTCTTTCTTTCTTTCTTTCTTTCTTTCTTTCTTTCTTTCTTTCTTTCTTTCTTTCTTTCTTTTGTGTGTGTGTGTGGTACTGGGAATTGAACTCAGAACCTTGCACTTGCCAGGCACGGGCTTATACTACTGTGCTATCTCTCTGCACCTCCCCTTTTTCATGCCTGGCTCAGGGCTGCCTTAAGGGCAGATCTGGTGTGGCATATGGTGCTGGGTGTCGAACCACAGTCCCTTGCCCCTGACTGATTTTGCTCAGGAAGGTGCTTTAGACAACGGAGCTAACCTGCCAGCCCCCTATATCTTCAAGATTTCTACCTCCTTTCTAGTGTTTCTGTTTTAATATTTAGATCTTTCATACATGTTGACAGTAGATTAATGCATGGTGATAGACTTGGATCTAGTTTTACTTTTTGGCATGTAGAAATCCAGTTTTCACAGGACCATTTGTTGAAGAGGCTGTCTTTCTTCCAGTAAACACGTTTGGCCCCTTTGTCAAAGATAAAGTGGCTAAGTGTGTTTCTAGTTGTGTCTAAATCTTCTTGTCTTGTTTCTGATTTTAAAGTGAAAGCTTTTAGTTTTTGCCCACTTAAAATGATGCTGGCTGTTGCTTTGTCATAGATGTCTTTTATCAAATTGAGTTAAAGACCATCTATCCCATCTTTTGTAGGGTATTTAATCATGAATAAATGTTGGACTTTTCCAAAAGATTTTCTTCTTCTATTGAGATAATCATGTAATTTTTTGTCTTTGGCTCTATTGATATGGTACATTACATTTATAAATTTATGTATGTTGAACCATCCTGTATACCTGGGATGAAATCCCACCTGATCATCTGTATAATTATCTAGATGATTTGTTGCATTAAAATCTGAAAGGTACAATAGATTCAATAAAAAGGAAAAGAAACTGTTCAAAAGGAAGGAAAAATTGGAATGAGGGAAAGGAGAAAAGAAAAAAAGGGAGAAAACCCTGTATGTAAATACACAGGATAGCTAGGATGATTGAGCTACTAATTTCTATTGATTGATGGGAGAAGTTAATGATTCAAATTTTTACCTTGCCCAGTTTTTCATGCTTATATCTGGTAACCTGAGAACTAACTTGAAGACAACATGTACAGTATAACAAACATTGCTGAATTCCTATCATCTTGTTCTTTGAATTTCTGCATTTACTCTAACGTTTTATCTATTACATTTTTCTTTTCTTTTCTTTCTTTCTTTTTTCTTTTTTTTTGCGGAACCAGGGTTTGAACTCAGGCCCTTGTGCTTGCCAGGGAAGCACTTATTCCACTGAGCCATCTCCCCAGCCCCTATTTTTTGCTTTTCTTTAAAATAATAAAAATAAAAATAATGTCTATTTTGAAGTCAGTGGTCTCTAAGTTCTGTAATTGTTATATTTTCCTAGGCAGTACCTTCTCTAATAAATCTTCCCTGTCAATATTGGTAGAGCCAGGGTTATTATCTAGATTTTATGATACTGGGCCTCTATTCCTGCTAGTCAGCTAAATTACATGTCTAGCAATTTAGAATACATTAGGTATATTTATTTTCTTGTGGTTGTGAAATTTGAAGGTGTTCAGTGTTATCTTTATTGATCTAGAACCCGTCCACTGTGTAGCCCAGGAATGTGCTCATTTATTCATTTATTTTGATTATTTTATTTGTCCCTTTATCCTTTAGCCTAGTGTCACTCTTGGAACATGGTAGATACTTGATAAATATTTGTATGAGGAATACCTCTGTTGCATGAGTACAGTTTGTGGCTCTACACTACTCCAGGAATTTAGATGGAAGTGTGATTCTTTTTTTTTTTTTTATGTGCGAAATACATTTATTTCCAAAGGTTTCTTATATAAAAAGCATAGTGTGTGACGAATACGTGAATCATTTTTAAATCATTGAAAAAGATATTAGGCAAACATACATATATTAAGTGCTTTTGAATATGAGTATGAAGATTTTAAACTATTATATGGTAAGCATGTGACTGGGGAAGAACTTTATGAGGGTTTTCTTCCAATTAGTAATATTTGAGCAGAACCTTGAATATTAAGGAAAAATATATCTAAGGAAAAACCAGAGGGAAGGGCACTATGGGGAAAAGCAAATGCAAAGGTTCTAAGACATTAATAGTTTTTGGTAATTTTGAAGAAGAGAGAGAAGTGTTGTATGAGATTTGGGAGTACATTGAGCAGTGGTGGGAAAGAGGGTAAGTAAAGGCCAGAGGCCAGAGGAACTCATGAAACACCGATTAAGTTATTTTAGGACTTGAAGTGAAGCATTTTGATCTACTTCAGCTATATTTACTGGAATTGAAAATCACTGGTGGATGTGGTTGCACATCACCAGGATCTGCTTTGACATAGGGGACCCACATGGGGCAGACGTGAGTGAAGCAGACGTTAAACCTCAGCCCATAAGATCATGAGATGCTCAGCTTCTCAAGGGATTGAGGGGTTTTAGGAGCCAGAGCCTCTAGTCACATGAGGTGGACCCCTGGAGGTGCCTCTGTGAGTTCCATCTGTTCTTAGGCCTTTCCTCTGCCTCTGCTCTCTGCCTGTATGACATGAGAAGCAATGTTCCATCCTACCCTTGGCCGCCATGTTTCCTCTGGGTCATAGGCCTAGACCCAAGAGGGCCAGGAGACTGAGCATGGACTGAAGCCACTGAAACCATTAGCCCAAAATGAGAATTTCTTCCTTAAAGTTGATTTATGTCAGGAACTTTTTCACAGTGACAAAGAGCTAATACAAGGAGTCCACTAAGTACATCCCAGATGGCCCCCATTCATCGCCAGTGTGGACAGATAAATTTCGTTCTCTGATTCTTACACATGACTTCTTGACTGAGGACTAATAATTTCTACATTTGTCAGAATTTTCCTTAATGCAGTAACATTATTATTCATAATTTAAAATGGTATATTTATAATTAACCAAAGTCACCTCATCTCTTTGAGAAAATTTGTTTTCTTTTTAATGGTATTTCATAGTTTGGGGGATTCTAACACAAATTAGATCAAGTGAACTGTCCAACTCATATATTTCCTGCCTACAGCCAAGCAAGCTGTTTAACTAGGCTAACTGTGTTTGTGGTGTTTCGGTGAATGTACGTGTGTATTTAACTGAATAATCGTCACTAACTCTCTTTTGCTCCCATTAAAAAAAGTATTTTTCATTTATTTTCTTCTTTTTCTCTCTGTCTGTCTGAGTCTGTCTGTCTGTCTGTCTCTCTCTGTCTCTCTCTCTTTCTTAATTCTTGTTACTGGGATCCTATGATGCTGTCAATTACATTTTTAAATGCTGCTAAACTAACAGAGAAAATCAACTTCAAATACAGAATCTGCCCAAAAAAATTGTATATTCACTGGATGAAAAGAAAAATAATATTGTGATTTTTCGTTTTTAGAGGGTGCCATGTATTATTTAAAATAACACCGCACTGAAAGCCCTTGGAGAAGAAATCAACAATATGCACAAGCTGAATGGCCAAGATTACCACAGCAGCAGTTTGGCATATGAATAAATGCCTGGAGGGCAGTAGTCACTACTTTGAGTATTGTGGTTGTGGACAACTGGCGGCCAACTTGGAACATCCAGCTGAACAGCGTCAGCATGGTGCTGGGTGTGGAAGGTCCACATGAAGATTGTTGCCAAGAGCATAAAAAGACCTGCGAAGAGAGAAGGGTGCTGTTGGTTCTCCTAGAGGAGCTGATCCTGCTGGCTTTCCTGCTATGGACTCTATTGTTATCATCAGAGGAGCTCAGGATCCTGTCACTGAGGATAGCTGTGGTTCACGTTGGGGGCACTCTAGGCCTTACTTTGAGAACTGCTTCCTGGCTTCAGAGGGAAAGATGGTGCACTGTTCAATGTCCTGGAGAATCTAGTGCTGACTTTCTTGATGTGAACTTGGATGTTCTTACCATCAGAGGAGCTTAGGACCTTGCTGTCACTGGAGGTTGGCTGTGGTATTTTGTGCGAGAGCTCTGGTCTTTACTTGGAGCTTTGCTTCCTGGTTCCAGTGCAGCCCCCTCAGCCTGCTAGCACAGATCCTTCATCTCACTGCCACAGACTTCCTAGCTTCCACCTGTGAACCAGGCCTGCATGAGACATTGTCATTCGCTCTTGGTCTTCAGCGGGACTCAGGCAGGACACTGCCATGGGGTCCAGCCCTGCAGCTGGATTCTTTGGGTCTTCAGTGTGTGGACAGATTTCCTGCCCCATGTCTTACTTGACTCTTTGGTTGACTCCTATAAAAGAATCTTATCTTACGTACCCTGCATTAAATTGTTGCACTGCACACCCTGACTACAACAAGCACCTCTTGGAATTGCAGAGGCCAAAGGTAACTTGTATTACTCTCATGATGTCTTAAGAAATTCGCTATTAAAATATTTAGGCAAGTTTTTCTTTTCCTGAAGTGCACACACATTTTTAGGCAGACTCTGTATTTACACTACAGTACACTGTGTATTCGCAGCCCAACTGTCAGTCACTGTGCAGCGAGTGTCTCGTGAGGAAGCCGAGATCTACAGTAAAGCAGTGCGAGAGCAGGCCCTGTCTGTCCCTAAAGTGGTGTGGCTTTCTTTGAAGCGGTCTTAACACACTTGCCAGACAGCTTGCATGACCGCTCGTGCAGGTTGGTGCGACTCACCCAAGAGCTGTTGTTTCACAGTCCTTTCTTTTAGAAACTTTGGTTTATTAGGGCAGGCCAAATAGCTCAGCGGATTAAAGTGCCTGCAAGCAGGTACAGGGGCCGGGGATTCGATTCCTGGGGCCTGACCTGCTGGACCCTCCCCCGGGGCATGCTGAGATGGCAATTGAGACTGGGCGTGGTGGTGCACGCCTGTAATCCCAGCTCTTGGGAGGCTATAGACAGGTGGATCATTAGGAGTCCAATCTATGCAGTGAGGCCCTATAGACCTTGTCCAAAAAATACAAAAAATGTTTTTAAAAAGTACAAAAAGAAACTTTGGTTTATTACTAATTAGAATAGCCATATTTTTTCCAGGCAATGTTGTAAGTGCTGATGTAACAGTGAACCAGGTTTTTGTGACAAGTCAGTACAGTTTAATGGCACAGGAAAGGCCCTATTTTCTTTGTATAATACACATATCTCTTTTGTACCAAAGAGGAATAAGAATACCAAAGTCACTTTTCTGGGCTGAGGAGATAACTTACAGTCTAAGCACCTACCAGGCAAATGCAAGGACCCAGGGCTCAATCCCAATTACTGCATGCTGTGCTAGCCTGAAACCCTGCGTATGCTGCGCTGGCCCCAAAACCAGGCATGGGATTACATACCTGTAATCCCAGTACTCGGGAAGCTGAGATAAGAAGATCACTACATGTGTGAGCTGTGTAGCAAGACCTTCCTTTTATAAAAAAAAAAACACATAAATAAAAAATTTTTTGTGTTTAAGGTTTGTTTTTTTTTTTTTTTTTTTTTTTTTTTTTGATCTGAATGCCCTCAGGGGTGGTTTGGCTCGCTGGAGTGTTGTGGGGATCGAACTACAGCAAACTGAGGAGGCCAGCACTGTGGAAGCAGCCACTTAAAGAACTGAGCTAGGGCTGGGCCCCCTAATTTTTTGAAATTATTTTTTAAAAAGTCACTTTTCTTAGATTATTCAAGCTGAAGAGAGGCAGGAAATTATTCCAGATTGCTGAATCAATCTGAGAATGTTTGCATAAAAAACAAAAAATGTAAGCAAAAAAATGAAGGCTTCTGACTCATCAGACAAATTGTAAACAAACAAGTACAGAATCGCTGTTACTCCTCAGAAAGCATGTATGCTTGTTTGGCTGAGAATTAAACCAGACATTAGAAGAGAGTTACAAATAGAGATTCATGTTGAAAAGCGGGCAAGAAGTGTGGCTTGCGAACGGTGTAGTTTCTAAACATGAGCATTCTCGTAGGGACCACAAAGAGAGAAACTCAACAGCCTTGCAACTGTCTATGTATAGAAAGCAAAAATTCTGTGGTTTAAAATGCTCTCAGACATTGTATTTATATCACTCAAATTTCCCAAGGTTACAGGTTACTGTTTTTAGATTTCCTCAATTTTACTAGAGTCTACCAATTTTATCTAATGATTTGGTTTATTTGAGGATGAGAATATGATGCCCCAGTTATTCGAATGAGAGAAGAAAAGCAGATATGTCCAAAGTTCACTTTCACAAAAGACATTTGAGGAAGTGTCTGTTAGGGCTTCAAAACTCAATAAGTGTTAGGGCTATAAGGATTAGGGAACATCTCTTGTGCATTTTGAAAAAATAAAGTAAAAAACCTGTATTTCTCCCAAGCCCATCAAGAAGTTCTCCTGTAAATAACATGAACTTGGAGTAGTTCACTGTGCAGAGAAGCCACGAGACAAGGCAACTGTGCAAGTTGCCACGAGGCACTCAGCATTCTGCTTTGCTTTCTTTCTCAGGCCCTTATACTTACCAGGCAGGTGCTTATGCTGCTCAGCTATGTCCCTGCTTTCTGCTTTGTTTTCTGATGCTAGATCTCTCCAGATGCAGGCAATGGGTGATGGGGAGGTCAATGACTCAGATAGAAATACTACATAGTCAAGTCTTGAGACTACATCTCAATTCATTTCCAAAAGTTTACCTTATTTAAAATCCCCCCCTCTCTCTGTGTGCGTGACAGAGAGAGAGAAAGAAACACAGACAGATAAACAGACAGACAGACAGACAGACAGACAGACACAGAGACACAGTGAGAGACAGAGACAGAGATGGATAAAGACAGAGAAACAGACAAATTCTCTAAGAAAAACTTACCAGATGTTTAACAGCAGGTAGAAAATAAATGCCTTAGAGAGAGTTCAAACTTCAGAAGACATTCAGAGCAGGAATCCTGTGGCTGTATGGCTTTCTTTTTTCAGTTTT
>NW_004524581.1:2625961-2632030 GCF_000260255.1 Octodon degus | reverse complement strand
TATTAGATGGGAAGATAGCTGAGATTTGTGTGAATGAAGACAATGAGCAATTTTTATTATAAGGCTAAATTTTCTCTAACAAAGTAAATGCATCATTGAAAAGTATCTAAATTACTAAATAAGGTGGAAAAATTCTCTGATGTTGAAATTCGCCAGATTCACACTTTTCCACCAAAATATCTGTCATTGGTGCTCATAAAACAGGCATCTGCTCCTGGAGTACTCTGTGCTCCTGGAATACTCTGGTCCTGGAGTACTCCGGACCTGGAGTACTCTGTTCCTGGAGTACTGCTTCTGGGGTACTGCTCCTGGAGTACTCTCTGCTCCTGGAGAAATCTGCTCCTGAAGTACTCTGCTCCTGGAATATTTTCTGCTGCTGGAATAGTCTCTGCTCCTGGAGTACTCTGCTCCTAGACTGCTGCTCCTGGGGTGTTCTGATCCTAGAGTACTCTGCTTCTGGAGTACTATCTGCTCCTGGAGTACTGCTCCTGGGGTACTCTCTGCTCCAAGAGTACTCTGCTCCAAGAGTACTCTGCTCCTAGAGTACTATCTGTTCCTAGGGTACTCTGCTCCTGGAGTACTCTGCTCTTAAAGTACTATCTGCTCCTGGGGTACTCTGTTCCTGGAGTACAGCTCCTGGAGTACTATCTGCTCCTGGAATACTATCTACTCTTGGATTATTTCTGCTCCTGGAGAACTCTGCTCCTGGAGTACTATCTGCTCCTGGGGGTACTCTGCTCCTGGAGTACTCTATGCTCCTGGCTCCTGGTGTCCTCTGCTCTTGGAGTACTCTCTGCTCCTGGAGTACTGTCTGCTCCTGGAGTACTCTGCTCCTGGAGTACTACCTACTCTTGGCATATTCTGCTCCTGGAGTACTCTGGTCCTAGACTACTCTCTGCTCCTGGAGTACTCTGCTCCTGGAGTACTATCTGCTCCTGGAGTTTCTGCCCTTCTAGCCTGAACACAGACTCTCAATGTTTAACCATTTAAAAGCTTGTATGTTTACAACTGCACGGCTTTTGTGCCCCATTCAAATCCGGCATAGCATGTTTTGCCTACTACATTTTATGTCAAATAGTTGTGTAAAGTTGACAACAGTGTGTGCACCTCCAAGTCGTGGGACAGCTCTGTAAGTGGGCCATCAGATATTCCCCGATAAAATTAATGCACTTTATAAAACTGAAAGTGCTTTCACAGCATTTATGGAAGAAAAGCAAGCACAGTTCTAATTGATGTCATAAAGGGCAACCCAGAATGGGAAACTGAGGGCTCCAAGTTCTAGCCAAACCACACTTGCAACAGGACCTTGAACAAGCCAAGCAGGCTGTGACCATGATTATGTATACAACCCGCCTCCGGGTGTCATGCAAAGGTCAGTGCGTCGGTGCCAGCTGTGTTTGCTGTGCATGTGGAACGCCACACAGTCGTCCTGGGCGTGGCGGTCAGCGTGGATGCCAGCTCAAGGGGCAAGAGCTGACTTCCAGAGACACACACGCTGTACTGACCAAATAAGAAGTTGAAACACTTATGACAATAAATCAAGAAAACAAATGCTTCATGACAAAGACTTAGATTATATAAGTAAGCTATGTTGTTAATCATACAAGGAAAGCATTCTTGGAAATTCCAATATAAACTGTTTTACACCCAGGGATATCTTCCAATGAACAAGCACTTCTTTTATTTAGAAGAATATTTGACAGCTAAGCCTAGAGAATATATCTTTCATTTATAAACTTCTCAATAAGTCATACACAAAAGCTTCTGAAATTTTGAAAAGTCAGGCATCCTTTAAGATTATCTAGAAGGAATAAGGTGCAAATTGATTCCTGGTAATGTAATAATGGAGATCTCAATTATTAAAGGAAAATAACTTTAGTGTATTTGCTTTAGTAAGAGAAACATATTTTCTCAGCAAGATAAATGTATGCATCTTATTTTCTTTGTTTGCAATCTACATTTCCTGACAACCAGTTTGACCTAAGAATATGATACACATTTCTATGAAGCATGTTCTATAGAACTTGACCCCAAAATGATAATCAGATCCAAGTTTATTATGGCCTGTTGGTATTGCACTTTTGAACATTGTGACAGTGTATCTTCATAGTGTTCCATAAATGGTACAGAAAGTCGGTTCAGTAAAGGGGGAAACAAACAGACAAACACAGCAACTGGTTTGTAATCTCATTTTCCGCTCTGTTGTGCTAATATGCTAGCACCACTTTTAGAACATATACTGAGAATCAGGCTGAGGGTGGAACTTCACATGGGCACTCAGAAGAGGCTTTCATGAAATCTAATTTAAATTACACGTTACCTCAATAAATGGAAATTCTGAGTAAAATACATGAGGTTATATGTCAATCATACAAATGTTTTATTACAATTTTCCCTCCTTATTAGAGTATTATAAAAATTAATGTCTAGACATTTTAAATGACTTTTTCAAAGTTAATGTTCCCAATATTTTAGTAGGGTTAAAATACTGGTTTCAACCATTCCTTATTTTTTACTGTTTATTGTTTTAATTTTATAAGAAAGCCTTATTTTATATAAATACACAGCATGATGATTTGATATACAATGTAATAAATGATACTAAAATGATTACTATAGGAAAGCAAATTAATATACTCAATTTCTCAATTTCTTTGTGTTCATGTGTACATGTATCTGCATAAATAAGAACATCTAAAATCTACTCATAAGGTCAGCTACATAGCTCAGTGGACTAAAGCACCTGGTTAGGCAGAGTGCAGGGGCAGGGGTTCAATCCCTGGCATGCTGTGCCAGCCCTGCCCCCAGGGTGCACTGAGACAGCAACTGAGACTGGGTGTGGTGGTGTGCTCCTGTCATCCTAGTGCTTGGGAGGCTGAAGACAGGAGGTTCACTATGAGTCCAAGCTGGGTAGTGAGACCCTGTAGACCCTGAACAAAATATATTATTTATAAAAAAAAGAAAGCTCAAGAAATAAAGTGGCTTCATAAAAGTCTCAGAAGTCAAATCATAGGAATGTACAGGAAACAGAATTTTCGACTACAGCTGAATTTAAACTATAAATTAAATCAGTGCATTCAAATATAACATTAATGTTTCAATAGATTTAGGTATACAGTTTAGAATAATGTATATGTTTTACACTTTCTACATGATAAACTAGAGCTTCTCCTTATTAGATTTATGATGGATCACATTAACAATTCAATATAATGTGACTGTCATTTATTTATATGATAAACTAACATCAAAATTGTTACAATTACCATGTTAATGAAAAGAGTAAAAGGGCCTTCATCCAAGGGTGTCAGGTTTGGCAGGATTGAGGTGAAGCCCTTAATTGGCCTATCTGACACATTTCTGAACAGATTTTGAAATTATTCTGGTGGGGCCTCTCTGGGCAGCGCACGTCAAGGACCTTCAATGCATTGAACAGGCAGTATTTTCAAGCTCTGTCTGCAAAGGGACAGAGCAACAAATATTGATACGGATACAATTTCTTGCTTTCCTGGACCTTCTGTTCTAATGTAGACATAAATTCTTAAAATATATAGCGTCTTAGTCTTAGAGATGCTCTTCCAGTTCAAGCACAGAGTGCCATGAGAGGGAGAAAAGCGACAGCCTTTGTGACACATGAGTTCCTCCTTTGTGCATGTTAGGACTCTGCGTAGCTCAGAAAAGACCCTGGACGATTATAAGAACAAAATCGTGAAAGGATTAGTTCTCACTTTTAAGATCTCTGCAATCTAGTTAAGATAGCAACTGCATTGAAGTAGCAATACCCCAAATTTTGCAAATATTTAAGTTCCAATAGACTATTCCAGAAAAATATGCAGTTTTCATGGCCAAGGGAGTTGTCATGGCGTCCATCAACACTTGGCCGTGCTATTAGCCCAGGAAAGATGCACAATGCCCTGACATTCGTTCTACACCTGGCCAGGTTCCTAGGAGACAAAGGAGAAGGCTCGACTCGCCCCATTTCCTATGCCAGGTTTGGGATGGGGTGGCTAGGGTGGGGTGGCTTGGCTCCCTGTCCCTCACATCCTTTGGCTCTTCCTCATCACCCAGTGGAGCGGGACAACCTGCTCCATGCTCGTCTCTCCTCCAGCTCCCTCCAGCATGAAGAGAACAGAACGGCTTGTAGCTCCCCCACCCCTCTTGAACTCTGCTGCTTCAGTACTGCTGCTACCACTCTGAATAAAGGGAAAGGATGCTCTGGTTTGACTCGGAGGAGAGAAGGAGGGCTCTGGATCCATTCTGAGCGTCCTCAACCCCTCACAGCTAGTCTTCGAGAAGATTCCCTGGTTTCAGCTCCACCTACCTCGCTGGAACCCTGATGAACAGAAAACAGTAATTTTGCAGCTGTTCTGGGGGGCCTACATCCATCTGGACCAATCAGAACCCTGCATCCATTTGGACCAATCACAGGGCTGCAGCTGATGGTCCATAGCATGCCCCACACCCTTCTCAGGTTAGTGCAGGCAGAATCTCTCCTCCTACTTGCTCTATCTAGCATTGCTATTAAAGGTGCCTTCTGGAGTCCTGCATAAAACTCTAGCTGAAGTGAAGTTTAATCTAAGTTAAGGAAGAGTTTTGGGTTGAAATCCTGTCAGGCTATTTATTAACTGTGTGCCGTCGGGAACTAGTTGCATAATTCCTATGCCTGGCTTCTTTACCATTCACAAATATGTTAATAATAGTACTACCACTTTTTCTAGGGGTTGTCAGGGCTAAGTGTCCTAATACATACTAACTTAAAGTTCTTATGCTTCCCTTACCTGGCACAAACAGAAAATTTAATAATTTTGATAATTTTTTCATTAATTTTTCCCCTAAGTTAGCCATTTGAAATTTGGTAGAGGGCCAGCCAGGTAGTTCAGCAGACTAAAGAGCCTGTTTTGGCAGAGCGCAGGGGTCTGGGTTCAATCTGTGGCGCACCATGCCGGCCCGCATCCCGGGTCGCGCTGAGACAGCTACGGAGACTCGACGTGATGGTGAGCGCCTGTAAACGCGGCGCTTGGGAGGCTGAAAACAGGAGGGTCATTAAGAGTCCAATCTACATAGTGAGACCCTGTAGACCCTGCACTAAATACATTTTAAAAAAGAAAGAAATTTTATGCAAAGGTGGAAAACTGTAAATTTAGGGTTATTCAATATATTTAGAATTCTTCCAGGAGCACATTTTTTTTTTTTTTACTTAATCATATCTTCTACAGTGCTTCTTAGAAGTTTCATTACATTGAACCTGATTTTCATCACATACTCATTTTATTAAAATAATTTCCAAAATTTTTATATCTCTGGTGTTATTTAATTACATATATTTATCATGCTTTTCTAAATAGTTAAAAGCAAAACCCAAATAACTGAGTTTTTTTATTTATAAGTATCAACTTCATGTAAGATAAAACTTTCAATTGGTTCCTTTTGAATAATTTAAGGAAAAATTGTTTAAAAACTATACTCATTTTGTGTGTCATTAAAATAATTTTACTTCTAACTTTTGATTCATGTGATACAATATGATGATTTGATGTATTAGAACATTTTTGGCAAATATATTTTTGAAAAACTAATTCTATGGAATGGAAAAGTATACTTTGAGTTAACACGGTCAGCCATATCTAGGAAACACAGGACTAACCGAAGTAAAATACTTTTATTTGTACATGTGGGAACCTTTAACCTAGACAACAACTTACCCCAAATCACACAGCCAGAGCTGGGGCTAGAAATGGAATCTCACTTCTTAAACAACTGGGCTATAAAATATGCTACCAGCGACAGATAAAAATACAAGAAATAAAAACAGTGAAAGGGACAAACTGCTTAAAATGTAGCGAAGAATGCAAGTGGCAAACAGGTGTGGTGGGGATTACCGCAGAACATCTAAAGCAGAAAAGCAGCATATGTAAGTGCAGGAGGGTAGTGAGCACAAACTCCGAGTCAAAGTGACAATGGCCATTTATGGAACTTGTAGTATAACTCAAATATTTTAAATATATATCTGCTTTAGTTTTTTTTTTTTTTTTTTTTTTTTTTTTTTTTTTTTTTTTTTTTTTTTTTTTT
>NW_004524581.1:2619177-2625861 GCF_000260255.1 Octodon degus | reverse complement strand
TTTGTGGTACTGGGGATTGAACTCAGGATCCTGTACTTGCCAGGCAAGCGCTTATTCTATTGAGCTATCTCCCCAGCCCCTCTGTTTTAGTTTTAAATCTTGAAAAATTGGAAAAATAAAAAACCATTTCTTAGTTTTAATCTAAACAAATAACTTGAAGACAAACCACAAATACTATCAAATTCATATTATTTTTTCAGTGAAATTCTGCATCACTTCTAATTTTTATTATCATTATTTTGTATTCTCTTTAAAAACAAAAATAAATAAATTTAAAAGACTAGAAAAAATCTCAAAACACTTTGGTAAGAAATTCCTATTATCCTTATATAAGCTATAAAGAAACTGATGCTTTTCAGGGGTTAATGATTTGCCCATTTGCCCAGGTGAAAACTTGCCTTGTTGCCTCAGATTCAGCTCTGCCTGACCACAAACTGCGGGCTTTTATCCTTTCTGTCTGAGTCAGCAGCTACTTTTGAAGTGCCAAGAACATAAAGGAGAAAATGGTGAAAAGAAAATGTGAACATGAATTTAAAAAGAAAATCTCTGAAGAGGTGGTAAGTGGTCATGTGTACTGATGCACAACATGTAACCTTTGATTATCGGCGCAGCAAGAGTAACAGTAATTACTTCAGATTACGGAAAACTTCAGATTATGGATATCTGGGGAACACATATCAAGCACTGATTCTTTAGTGCTTAGGTGCGCTAGAGTGAGGCAGCAGACGGGCTGCAGGCACAGCGCTGAAGCAGGCAACGTCTTCAGGGTCACCTGGTCCTGGTCCTGAGAGCGTCACTTGGAAAAGCACAAGAATGCTGCTCTCCTCATGTGAGAGTTTCCTCAGAAGTCCTCTCGGTAGGAAGCAACTACTCTCGCATCCAGGAGCAAGGCGTTACCAGGGCCAAGGGAGAGGTAACAGAAGCTGTCTGCACATGCTACGGGGTGCCTATCCCCCCTCCTCAGGGGCCAGTGAGCCTGGAGAAGATTCCCTCTAAGCCTGTGCTGGAGAGTCTCCTCCACCACTCCGATATTTCCCTTGGGAAAGGAGGAGTGCTTTCTGCACACTAGGCCACTTAAGAAGGGGCTGAGATGTTAGCCTGATAGGTGGCCCTATAAGTTACAGTGCAGAGGGCAGCGAATTACCTGCGGCAGCACCAGGAAGAGTGATACAGATCTGCAGAATGAGGGAGCTATTAGGGACACAGCAACAAGAAGGATTTTGCAAAGCTGGGAAAGGATTCCAACAGAGGACTGGAAGTTTTCGGTGTTAAAGGCTGGCACATTACTTAATTCTCCTAAGAGGATGTTTCTCATTAGAGTTTGTTTTCAGAGTTTAGGAAACCACATATTTACCTATAGTATAGATTCTTGTCCTGCAGAGATGTAAATTATTTATGTCCACTAGAAAGGACAGCCCTGAAGCAAAGAGTTTATTGATTGTTAGAACACTAGCTTTATATCACATCTATCATGTATTTTCTAACATCTTGCTTCAGAATCTTTATAGTCTTCATTTCTCAGAGTCTCTGAGCTGGCATTTTAATGTTCCTGGTTTTCTTACGAATGCGTTGAACAAAGCTTTCACACATGCACACTCAGATCAGCGTCATGTTTATGGCTTTCCTCAAATTCTGTTTCTCTGGTTTACACTTCACAGTGACCAAACTGAGGACAGATGAAAGACAGAGCCCCTGCTCTTTCTTGAAAGAGACCTCACTCAGGAAGCCACTTGGAGGGGTCCAGTGGACGTCACTGAGTGGATGACTAGGAGAGCTGGGGAATGGGAGGGAACTCGACAAGGAATGAACGGAGAAAGCGGTCCTGAGTCAGTGGCGCTGCAGCTGGAAGTTCTTGCAGAGAGAAATGTATGTGGAATGTGTGGCACAAGCTCGCGGGCAGTCACTCTGGAAGCCTTGGAGCCCTGGACCCCTGCAGCTAGCTCTTCAGTAGCCTGCTGAGGCCTGCTGCGTAAGCATCTCCTCTGCTGCTCTACCCTCTAGGCCGAGTTCAGAGGTCGGAGAATGTGGCTCCCCAGCGGCCAATAGCACTAAATCTGAAAGAAAGAACCCAAGTCATCCTATACATTTGGGAAAGATGGGGAATAGAATTTTCTGTCATGAAGAAACTTTGGAGTTAAATACTCCATTCCACAGTTTCATTATAAATTAGGGTTTCCTTATGATTAAAATGAAACAAAACCTCTCCAAGCTACCTAAATTTAATTCAAGTACAGAAAAATTGGCCTGAAAAGAATTTGAAGGACGTTGTTGCTTTGTTCGCTTTCTGCTGAGTCCTGTTGTTTACACACACACACACACACACACACACACACACACACACACACACACACACGGACACTGAATTTTTTGTAACCACAGTGAATCATTACAAAAACCGCATAGAGCAGGTAAGGACTATTGTCTACTCTTGGCTGATAAGCCTTGTGCCTAACAACTCTAGCCACAAGAAATTTAGACAGAATGACCCATGTTTGGGGCCACAAAGAAGCAGGCAAATGGGACAAGAGAGGCAAAGTCCCTCACCATTCTTAGAGTTCTTTTTCTCACTGCATCTGACAGTGGAGAGACCCATTTCTCTCCGGTGTGGGAGATAACGTGGTGTGAATCCAGGGGCTATGGGGTACCCTGCTCCCTTTCATACGAAGAAAGTTCAACTGCGTTGAGAAAGAGTAAAACCAGCACAAAAAAGGTAACAAAAATAGAGCTCCGTGGAGGATTCAGTCTTTTATCCCATCTTCCCTGATTTAGCTTTGCTTTCCTAGCTTCAAATCTTATAACCCACTACATTATTTTAATGAGCTCATTGGACTTGGATTATTGTCAATCATATCTAAATCTTTTTACATATATGTATAAATATGAAACGTGTATGTATTGTGTGTATAATACATATATAAATACTATATATCTATATGGTACACATAAATACAAATATATATATATATATATATAAATATATATGAGGAGGGGAGAGAAAGAGAAAGACAGAGAGACAGAGATACAGAGAGAGGGAGAGAGAGAGAGAGAGAGAGAGAGAGAGTGAGAGAGAGAGAGAGAGAGAGGTATTATTCCCAAAGCCATACATACAGTAAATGGAAAGGAATACCAGAATACACTGGAATTTAGATCTGTCTACATGGTCATTGATCTAAACAAATAGCTTCATTGCAGGAGCTCTCAAAGTTTTGGTACTTTATAAATAAGGACATTCAAGTGTTAAAGAAGTTTAAGTGATTACTGAGCTTTATCTTTCTTTCTTCCTTTCTGTTTTTCTTTTATTCCTTTCTTTCTCCTTCCTTTCCCATCTCCATTTTAGAATAGCTGTGCCCTAAGGCTAATGTCAAACTTGGGAAGAGCAAGCTGGGAGCAGAGGAAGGGCAGTGTTCAGAGCTGAAGAATAAGTGGAATAAGCCAGACCCCAGGCTTTCTTGCTTCAACTCTCAGCTGAGGAGCTGATTTTCTCCTTTCTTCCTCCTAGCTTACCTCTCCTGTGTTGGGCTACACCACCTGCCCTGACCTTTGAACCTTGAAAAACTACAGGGACTGAAGAAACAGCTCTTGAAAGAACTGTTCTGACAATTTCCGGGAGCAGAGTGAACCAAAGTTCTTGAGCAAGATGCAAGAACACTGGAAGAATCTTCACCACGTGAACATTTTCAGCAGTTCAAGATGAAGATGATTTGAACCCAGTCCATACTCCCAGGTGCCTAAACGCCTCTCCTGCCTCAATTCACAAAACACTCATCTGACCTCCCTAGGAAAATCACTTGATTTTCCAGTCCTCTCTGGTGTTCATCTGCTGAATAAATCTTTTACCCTCTATTTGATTCATTTGTTTGACTTAAACTGTTCTTTAACAGTATCCAAACTGGAAAGGGTACTGTGCCTCGGTGTGTGATCTCAAAGTTGGAGAGGGGGCAGCATTGTGTAGGGCATCTCAGCTTGGGCTGGATAAGGAGGCATCCAGAAAGGATTTTGGAATCTCAGGTGTGATTTAGATATTTGGGCTTTATTATGATAAAATAGTTTAGATATATTACTTTGATGCATCCCCCAGGATCTAAACTGTGCTTGATATGTAATAGATACAGATATATTTATTTCATGATAAATGAATTAATGAAAACATAAAGCAACTAAGAGATGGTTAGGGATATAATTATGGAAAAACATTCTACATAGCAGCCTCGCTGCTATTCTCTACTTTTAAACAACCGGAAAACATTTTTGTTTTATTAAAGCCATGTAGTGTATGCAGATTTGTTTTGCTTGATGAGACGGCTCTGCGGTGCCATGAACGCTAATCCTCAGTATTCAAAATCCTGTTCTAAAGAAATACTTAGCACCACAACAATAAGACAAAAGCCCATGTAAACATTCCAGAGGCCTACGGAGTTTAAATTGGAACCTGGAAATAATTATCCTATTGCTAAAAAATAAATAACATATGGGATATAGAAGCAGTGGAGGAGGACTTCCTCTTTTGTGGCAGCATTTTTCTTCAAATATTTAAATTTATAAAATAACATTTATCTAAAATATCCTAGAAGGTGAAACAGAAATATTATCCTCTTCTCTCTACCAATATCACTTCCATTATTAAAATATTCCATAGAAAATCAAACGGTGCCATTTAACATTACTACATAAACTTAATCTTTGAGTTTTATAGTTTAAAATTGTTGACATGTGCATTAAATCATTGATTTTAATTGGCAGATAAATGGAGATTAGCTGGGGACCCGGCTTAGGGCGTAGAGTACTGGTCTCAAAGGATAGAGATGTACATGCATATGTGTGGTGATAAGTTGTATTCACGTATCTAAGTGTACACATACACATTCCCGATCACATGTACAGACGCCATACATACATATGGTCACATATATGCTTCGGTACAGGAAAACCTGATCCGTTCTATAGTCTCCCTTTGGTCACTTTCTTTCATTCTTTTCAAGCTTGTGAAGAAAGAGTCTAGACTCTTGCCATTTCCTTCCTTCGCCTTCCGCCCACGCAGTCTGGTTTCTGTCTGTGCCACCCCACCAAAACTGCTTTCACCCAGAGACCGTCTTCTTGGTCATTAAATCAAAGAGGGAATTTTTGGGTCTTAACTCGCTTGACAGCTTAAAGCAGTTAGTCTTACGCTCTACTTCCTGAAACTCTCCACGCTCTTGATGTACTCTTAATGTATATTCCACAACTCTTTCTTCCCACTTCTCCCTCATTATTTGATCCTTTCAGTCTCTTTTTGAACTCTATTTTTAAAATCTAATGTTCGAAAAGATTTATTCACCCGGTCACGCAAGTAAGGACGCTTGGCACCATCTTTGGCCCCTTGCCTTCCTCTGTCCTCCTAACCAGCCGATTCTAAATATACTTCCCCATTGTCCTCGCAACCCTTCCCACTGCTGCTATCTTCGTAAACACTCTCATTATCTCTCCCCCGAGTAATTGCAAGAGCTTCCTAATTAGTGTCCCTCTTTCCCGCCAGACTGCTGACATTTCATCCATCATAACCGCCGCCAGTAGGATAGTATAGTGTCACTCTCCCTTACAAAACTTTCAACGGATCCTCATTAATTGTAAGATAAAGCTCCAGTTCTCTGGGACAGCTAACAGATCAAATTTTCCTTTTTCCTTTTGGGGTAAAGCCTCCCTTTTTAGTCTCACCACAACACATGGGTCTCAAACTCCCTCCTGTTCCCACATTCATTCTTCTTTTTGCTCTATTTGTCTCTGTATCGACCCTTTTGACACCTGCGGTGGGGGAAACCCTTGCCATGTAAACTTCAAGTTCTTATTTGTGCTCCACTAACTTGGCTTTTTGTACACTTTTCAACTTACTTTAATAATCTCCTTGTGTATTGAACTTCTAATTAACTATCATGAATGTTTTTGTATGTTCACACCTTATCCTATTTCTCCCCTAATTTACTACCAGCTTCATCATGTGGGTTGATAGATTATCTTTTGCCCATAATCAGTATCCTCCCTTGTTTCCTCTGTGAGGATCTTCACACCCTGCCTTTTTTCAGTATTGTTGATTCTTCTTGTATAATAAAACTTAAAGTAATCCATTCCCAAGCACCGACACTGTAGCACCTTGAATTAGTATTGCACTATGCTTGAAGTTAGTATTCTTCTTCTTACTCTGACCTCAATCTGTCTACCATCAGCAGTCAGAATTATATTTCGAAACTAAAAATTAAGCATAGCACACCCCTCTCAAAACTCCTTCATGACTTCTCATGCTCAATAAATGTTCCACAGTCTATTTCCTGGTTTGATTATAAAAGAACTACCTTGTAAGTTCTTTTTAAATGATATTTATGGCTTCTACTAAATAGGCTGTTATGTTCTTGTTTTTCCTTCCACTTTAGAAAACCATCTACTATATAGTATTTAGCCTTTAGAATGTTAGTGCTTCTATTGGCTCTCATTTTTCTTTCTGTAAGATATATTTCATTTCTAAGTGAGACAAAATGAACAGAACTTGAAATTTACCATAAATTAAAAAACAAATCAACAGATTTTTAAAAATCTAGATTGTTAGCCCACCAACTCTCTTTTTACAGCTTTTAAAATGCAAAAATTGTAAGACCACAAAAAATGACTTAAAAACTAAAAGATTACTGACAAAAAAAAAAAAAAAAAAAAAAAAAA
>NW_004524581.1:2610548-2618937 GCF_000260255.1 Octodon degus | reverse complement strand
ACATATATATAATCTCACCTCAAAGCCCATGAATTTGTTAGTCAAGTTATTTCTTCTGAGCATTATCTGTCTTTGCAGAACAGCATTGGAAGCAAATTGACAGTTTGAATCTTGGCGGCATTCCAGGGACAACATTGCCGGCAAGGAGTTTCCGCCAAAAATCTAGGGAATGTGATGTGAGCTTAACTGGGGCTCAGCTAATTGTACGTTTGTCAAGCCCGCTGTTGCTGCTCTCTTCCTTTTGTTTTTATTTTTAACACCAATGTATGCGCTCTACCTACTGTGGTATAACCGCAGTCAGACCCTCTAAGCTTTATGGGAATTTATCTGCTGCATTTGTTCACTCAACATTCAGCAGATATTTAATGAGCTCATGCTTAGCATGGACTTGATTCTTGCCTTCATGAGGATTGCATTCTAATAAACAGCTTTGATTGAGTAGTTCATGCCATTTGCCACATTATTATTCTGCATGTGTAACTTCATTTAAACATTAATGGCACCGTAATGAAAGTTATTATTGCAGTATTGTTACTACTATTCTTTTATGCACACGAAAAGAGGAGCTTAGGGAGCTTAGGTAACTAACCACAGTTCTGTTGGAGGAATAATGGCCAGCTCAAAGCCAAGAAATCACAGTGCCTGTGTAGCTGGCATTGGTCCTTTGCACAGTGCTGCCCCCTAAATTGTACACGAAAATGTTTCGGTGTGTTTTCTGAATGAATTCTTTAAAAGAAACATGAGTCAGCTTTTAAAATCTCTTTCTGTTCTTTTTTTTTTTTTAACTTATATTTCTTTGAAAGACCAGATACTCGGACTAATATTGGTCATGATGAAGAAAAAGACCAAAGGAATTACAAAAAAGTTTAGACTTTCTTCTCAGGATGTTGTGCCATGTAAGAGAAAGAAAGCAATCTATTTTATGTAAGGTACTGTATTAGATTTTCTATGTCACTCAGCCAAATCCAACTGACACTTTCAGGAACTTATTCTTCGTGTTCCAACCAATTGATCTTTGAAAATGTGCAGTGTGTTAAAATCTCACTCCAACTCTAGTGTGGCTTCCCATCACATGGTGCACAATATTCAAGTTCTCCTAGATTTCTGAACTCCGTGTGAAGTGGACTATGCCTGCCTTTCTGAATTTGTTGCTGCCCCATCTTGGTACACCCTCCTGTGCAACCAGGGCAACCTTCTTTCTGCTCTAGAACATTCCAAGCCAACCTTCAGAGCTTTCACACTCACACCTGGAGGTTGCGGATGCTCTGTTTTCTGCTTTGTCAGATCTTTTTATTCCTTCTTGTTGTTCTTGTTGCTGCTGTTTTGTTTTATATTTATTAAGTTGTTTATTTTCTGTGTCATCTCTTCCTCCACCACTGAAAGGTAAACTCCTGTAGAACTAGTATCTCATATGTTTTAGCCGGCACTAAGCAGTGACTGTTATGTGGAGGAAATTCAATAAGCATTTGTCACATGCATGCATAGCTTTTAAAACCTTCTTCTAAGAGTAAAATATTATAGTCAGAATTCCCTGTATACCTTTCACGCAGGGCATACTGCTAGCACTATTGAAATGCTTCAGCCCACTAAAGTTATAAAACATTATTTCTACGTTTTCCTCTCTTTCATTACCCTTTATTCAGATCATGTTATAAGAGTAATAAGGATAAGATAAATTAGAAGATAGTAGATTAAAACATGTCTAGAAAAGACAGATAAGTAGGTACTATGCACATTAAAAATCAATCTTAAAGGCCCTTTAATATATTTATTTAGGTACAAAATTTCATATTTCTATACAATATAAATGTCCTTCCCAATTAGTATTATATTTCTTATTTCAATAATTATATTAAAAGTTATGTCTCTTTATACCAAGCATAATGAAAGCTAGTTGGGTTACTTCTTCCAGGTCAAAATTAACACATACACTTTCAAATTATTGAAGTATATCAACTTTTGGGAAAACTTAACTCATCTACACAACATGACTTACAAAAGTGAAAGATAGAACATTTTGTGGTTTTAGTGTATGTTTTCCATGCTTAATTATTTGTAACACAATGTCAAAATTGGTTTCACTCATTTTCAACAGACTGAGCAACTGTTCGTAATACTTTAATGATATGCATCTCTCTACATTCATTGACTTACACGAAAAATCCAAAACACTACACAACTGACCTAATTGTGGAGGTATCACTTACTTTCCTTAGGCTATAGTAAGGACATTTGTGAAAGTATTTTTCATTCTTCTAAACAAATCTCCATTAGAGGCATTGACAGTTTTTGTCCATTGAAAGAACTTCTGGAGGGCTTCATGTAGTTGCCAGTTTCTTCAGTAGATTAAAGCAAGTTTACAGAGTGGGGATTGATTTTAAGTTACCAGTATGAGAGAACATATATTTTAATGGAACTAGACTGAAGCAGCAGGTTCTAGACAATATTTTTAATCATGGATTCAAACTTCACCTGTGTTATAAGAGAAATGTTAAAGATGACTCAATGAATATGTTAAACTTGCTAGGTGTATCATTTAGCTTAACATAAAATGTCTACAAATTTAAATGTAATTCTCATATAGTAACAACATTCTTATATCTTAATTACTTATTACTTGCAATGTGACAAAAACCATTTATGCTATTTTGAATATAACCTTTATTATGCCTTAAAAAGTGCATATGTAAAATGCTTCTTTTGATGTAAACCACATAATTTAAAATTCAACATTTAAATTAAATAAGTTTGCCATTTTTAATGCTATGCTACCTAAAACAATACAATGATGCAACCGAAAGTGTTAGATTAATGAGATAAATGATTCATGGTTCATCTTCTCAGGCTTGTTATTAAGTGTTTCACATTATTGGTTTTAGCACTACAGAAAATTCAAAGCTAAACAGTTCTAGTACATACAACACCATATTAATTAAGCAATTCTCAAGTTGGAGAACATTATCCTAATCTAGTCATGATGATTTGAGGCTTCAAATCTTAAATCCATTATACTGTTATGGAATCCCCACTTCAAGGTTATGGAGAAACACTTCCAAGAAATGTTTTTGTTGTTGCAGTAATACAACAACAAGAATGTATGCCAATCAAAAGTTTGTCTAAATGTTACCAGGGAGATATCTTGGCAGCTTAAGCTCCTGCCTGACAAGCACCAGGTCATGGGTTTGATTCCCAGTACCAACAACACCAACAACAAAAAGTGCATTTCTCATACCCGTGTTTCATAATCCTATGTAGTGTTAAATGTTACTATTTACTTTTGAGAAGAAAAAAAGATAGGATACTGTAAGTTAATAAATTTAAATGGCAAGAACATGTAGCATATATGCAGTGACTAAATTTACATTTTATGCATACTAATTACTTTGTATTATTCAACTGCTATGGCAATATGTTGAGACAAGAACAATTGTCAGAAATTCAGCACAGGCATCATCTGCTGTGCATTACTTTTTCTTTAGGTACAAGAGTCAAATTCAGAATGATTCCACTTATAAGCTAACACTTTCAAATTAGGTCATATGTGAATCAAACTTTTGGTCCTATTTTGACTTTAAATGAAGTAGAATTTGGGTCTCCATATAGCCAAGATGATGGTAATAAATAAATTACTGCTTTAAAAATTCAAGTTACACAAAGGATGTTGTTTTTTAAGCTGCTAGTTTAATGAAATGACTAATCTATATATCAGAGGATGGAAAACTCCTTTCTCTTAGGGTGGTGTGTATCTTTGTTACAGTAAGTGTCTTCAAATGTTACCTGTCTAGATGGATGAGGTCATTTTTTCTTCTGTGTTCTAAGTCCAGATTGTTTATTTTGAAGATGTTGTAAGTTCAGATTGTTTATTTTGAAGATAACATTTTAATATTTTAATTGTAGAAGGACATTTTAGGATTTCTCTCTATGGAGAATAATAACCAAGTTACCAATTAAGGAGCCATTTCAGGAATTGCTACGAAGTGAGTTATCTTGTAGCAGCTACACTTCAATTGCTATGCAGTATGCCTGAAAAAATGTACTTCAACTTCAAAATATTTAGGTTGGTATTCAGTCAATCCCTAAGATACAAACCCTTACAGAAAGTCAAATTTCTGTCATTTATCTATGTTTCTGAAGATATTCTATTACTCTTTCTTTCTGTTGATTCTATCCATTTTTTTTTTTGATACAGCATCTCACTGCACACTTCTGACTCATAGTGAGCCTCCTGTCTCAACCTCCCCAGTGCTAGGATTACAGGCATGTGCCACCATGCCCAGTTCCTGGACCTGCACAGCATGAGGTACCAGGAATCTAACTCAGGCCCTTGCACTTGCCAAGACAGTGTTTAGACTGCCGAGCTATCTCACCAACCTTCTATCCCCTTTTGTGCTTGGATCTCAAACACAATAGTGGACAAGAGCAACATAAAATGCTTTGCTTTAGATAATTCAATCACTTTCAACATTGAGCCTATTTTTCCTTTTGAATGGCAAATTCTCTCAAATGAGTGAGTTATAGAGTTGTAGATATCAAATGGTTCAACTTTCATTGTATTTTCTCCCATACAATCTTTTCATTTTCATCAAGTCCAAAGCCATGAACCTGTACTGACTCACTGGGAAGAATTCTGTTGACAATGGGCTATCTCTTCTTCTGTTGGTTTTATAGCCAAATAAAAGCAATGCAGTCCAACACACCATGGTGCTTAGGCTGGAACTTCATGGTAGACAGTGACCTGTCCAGTAGTCTCACAGCTAGAAAAAAAGTTTCCATATTAAAGCCAAAGAACTGATTTCAAACAAGAAGATCTTTTAATCCAAAGTCCCTTAGTCTTGCAGTCACTCTGAGACCATTATCATGCACAGGTTCAATTAAGTCCAAGTCACAGACCTGCATCTCTTCTAGAGTCTGGCTCAACAGGGCATTAAGCTGGTGCAGTGGTATCTGGACGTCACTTATCAGCTCTTTCTGCCACCTTCTTAGAGACCCAGGCTCCTTGGCAGGCCCACTCCTCCCTGGCTGCTGTCACCGCTCCTGTGATATTGATGCCGGAAATGAGAACTCTGGGAGGGCAGGATTCATGGGCAGCAGAGAGGAGGCCTTGGGATGGAAAATGACCTGGGCAGATGCTTCCACAGAGACCAGGCAAGCCTGCATGCGTCCTGCAGAGTCAGACAAAAATGAAGGGTAATACTCAATTCTTTAAAGGACTAATGATTAAAATCAAGTTTTTTGTTTTTTTTTTTTTTTCAATTTCTCACACTGTGTTGTAGGATGAATGAGTGTAGAGAGAAAGCTGTTTGTTAGTGAGCATACTGAAGAGACAGGTACATATCCAAAATCAGAATTGTTAGACACTTCATACTGCTTCCTCTAGATTCCTGGCTAATGTAGTAGGGTGGAGCAATATATGATCAAGAGCTCAGTTGGTGTGAGGTCAACACTATCTGGAATCTGGGTTCTGCTCCTTAGTGGTTGTATGACTTCAATTATACCTTGTCATCTCTCTGTTCTTGAGTTTCTCCCATATAAGACAGAACAAATAATATTTATCTCATTGGCTGCTTTGAGAATTAAAGGATGCAACACAGGAAAGCTCTTGAAATACTGCTTTATACTCGTGAAGCGCTCAATAAATATTGACATTTATAATCCGTAACGGAACATAACAAGATGAAATGTGATAAAGGAAAAGGTTGTTTTCAATTTAAATTGAGAGAACAGCCTGGGCCGCATAGTGAGTTTAAGGCCAACTTGAACTACATAGTAGGACCCTGTCCCAAACACACACACACACACACACACACACACACACACACACTACCACAAATACTGAGAATTCAATTGAGGGTTTTATATCTTCCAGGCAAGGACTCTACTTTAGCGTATATTATATCAACCAACATAAGAAAAAATTTATCATTTAAGCATCCAATAAAAATTATTATTGAGACATTTTAAATTCTTCATTTATTTCTAGATCTTTATAATCAGTAATGTGATTGTTTTTACAGCATATCTCAGTCCAGGCTACATACATCTGAATGTTCTATAACCCTGTGAAATTCATGCCTACTAGACCAAACAACAAAAAAAACGGTACCCCCCTCAACTCTGACAGAACCACAAAAAGTAGTATTGCAATAAATGTTATCTCTATCATGCCACATATACTTGTTAACAAGTCTTTTTCTATTTCTACTCTAACAATGCAGAAACCAAGGCCACGAAATTCACATTTATGTAGCTTTTAAGCATCAAGGCCTCTGCTATGAACTAGCCTGGTAGTGACGTAGGGGAGAGTGTGGTCCAGCTGGCTGGAAAATATAAAGAAGCCCTGTCAAGTGCAAGATCCAGGCCCAGCATCAAACTCCCGGGGCAGAACCTGGGAGCTCCCACAGGATTTGCCCAGAATAAAGGATGTCTGAACACCACAGAAGCAGCCAGCATGAGTTCCTAGGATAGAGCAAACCATTTGTTTCAGATGCTGCCTGGAGGATTATAATCATCAAAGTTTACTTTTGCATTTTCCCTCTAGTGCTCTTTCTTTGGCTCAAGTTCTCTCTGCAGGGCTGGTTTCTCCCACACCCATGTACCTCACACTTTTCAAATAAAGTTTTGCCAACATGATTGGCTTGTCTCCTCTAAGTCGTTGTTGGACAGGGACCTGGATACTTTTCACTGGCGAGCTGTTTCTAAAGAAACTTCTCCATCCCAGTGACATCGCCTCATCTCCAGGCTGAAGGAAGCACCGCCGGAGCCACCTTCTGTGGAGTTGGCGTCCCCCGCAGCACAGCTTCACGTGTGACTTTGCACACGCTTAGTCGCTTCCTGAGTTATTTGATCCCAAATTTCAGATATACACTGTCTTGTTGGAAAATATTTATACTTCTTCAGGGACATTCATCCAGAGCTTCCAATTCTGTCTTTCATGTGACCTAGTTCAATGTTTCTGTTATGATCAAGTGCTTCTCCACTTACATACGTTTCTGTGATAAGTTGAGTCTAACTACTTCATTACTAATTACTAACCATGGGCAATTCACCTTTTGTTGCTTATAATGCACTGCACCAAGCAGGGCCCCTTTTATCCCCCAGCATTAAGAACCTTCTTGGGGCACTCATAATTAGACACTCTACAGTCCTCTTGGAGCTCCATTCGTCAGCACAGAGACATTTTCATTCCTCTGAATGGGAGTGAGATTCTTGCTGTCACTGGACTTTATATAAGTTGCCTGTATTCTTCAGCTGTAAGGAAACAGTCACACTATTACATTAGCTTTTTTCACAGGAAACACTCAAGTACAATTTCTTCTAAGGAAAAAAAAAAACCTAAATTGCTTTCATATCACACAAAACTTCTACAAACTATATTAGTTTCGGTGAATAGGAAAAATACTCCAATAGTATTTTTGCATAGTATTTAATTTAAAATGTAAAATATCACACACTATTATTTGATACATGTCATCTAGACTGCAGCTGTTTATTATATTCAGAGGCATGTGCTCCCACAAGGCCAAGACTTTCCCCTTATTTTGCTCATTTTAAGGGGAAAAGCAAAAGATCTGTAAAAGGAAAGGACCTTGGCAGAAGGAATGGAACCTCATTTGCAGATTCACATTAAAATCTCATCATTTTATCATCATATTAAGTCACACTTACTCGAACCCTTAATAACTCATCTTTGTAAAAATGATTAAGGTCTTCCCCAACATTAATAACGCTGGCTTCTTTCCCAAAGGCAATATTGTGCCTTGGAGACCTACTGTGTTCGTGTATGCACAAGCTTTCATCTCCCTCATGCCGTCTGGAATCTCGGGGATTTGGGCAAAGATTGTCTCCATCTTAGCCTCTGTCCTGGGAACCCCTGTGAACATATGTCTGAAGTTAGTTTTGAAATTACCTGGGCAATGTCCTGCTATATTAGTTGAGATCCCTATTGTAAGAAAATAGGAGATGGCAAGGTGGAAATTTATCATGAGATAGCGTGGAAGACAAAAGCACAAGAGGAAAAATGAGAGACTGACTAACAAGAAAATACAAAACACTGCCAGATACAACACCCCTACCTCATGAATGAATGCTATCTTCCTTAAAAGGAAGTTTTTGTCAGGCAAAGCGCATATTTAACCTAAGATTTGAAATAATAATGTAAATGCAGCACCTTAATATGAAATAATACTATAAAATCAGAAATTTTAAATAACTCAACAGACTAAAGCACCTGCTTAGGCACAGGCAGCAGCCGGGGTCTGATCCCTGGGCCTGCCGTGCTGGCCCCACCCCCTGGGCACGTTGAGACACCAATTGAGACTGGGCGAGGTGGTGCATGCCTGTAATTTCAGCTCTTGGGAGGCTGAACACAGGCAAATCACTAAGAGTGCAA
>NW_004524581.1:2601277-2610448 GCF_000260255.1 Octodon degus | reverse complement strand
AAAAGAAAGAAAGAAAGAAAAATTTTAAAATGAAAAACAGGAAAGGCTATTACTTGACTGGTTTGCTTAATCTAGCCATGAGAAATTTTATTCTAACTGGTTGAGCCCAGCTGCTTTGGCAAAGATTCATTAATTCATGAACTATGAAAAATGTAGGAAGCTGATGAGAACATTGGAAACAGCCGTAGGATGAGACGTCGGGGCATGCAGGTCTGGGTCCGCTTGCCTAAGTTCAGAGCTTTCTCCAGGCTTGCTCTGAATGCCTGCAGTTCTCTCCGTCACTGGCCACATTCTTACTCTGCTTCTGCATATGTTGTCTCAGCTTGGCTGTTATTTCTACAACACTGTGTACCTCTGCAGGGCAGCTGCTCTTCCCCATGCTTAGTGACTTTTGAAGAAAGGAGTCCAGTTAACCCAAACCATTTGTAGCATCGTTTGCATGATCTCCTGCCTGATCAAAAATCCTTTGAAAACTTCCTGGGACCAAAGAAACTTCCCTTAAACTTCCCTTTGGAAGTGTAGTTCATCTACTTTATTTATTGATCGATTGATTGAGTATTGTAGTGTTCTTGGTTGTTGCAGGGTCTCACTCTGCACTCATTGATCCTCCTACCCTTCAGCCTCCTCAGAGCTGGGATTACAGGCATGAGCCACTACACCAGGACTCTGTCTGGCCCAGCCTGCCCTGGGGCAAGGCTGGCATGGCATGTGGTGCCGGGATTGAAGTGCGATCCCTGTGCTTGCCTAACCTTGCCTAAGCAGGCACTTTAGTCTGCTGAGCTTTCCTGTGGGTCCCTTACCTACTTTTTAAATGGCCTCTTCTGATCTTCTCTGTCTTGTGCTATCTATATCTGTGGAAGTTAATGTTTAACAGGCAACATTTTATAACAATACATTGTTACCATCTGGGGTAATTCTGCTCCTGCTACTAAAACTTCTCAAAATTTACTTTTTGTGCCACTTTAGTAAATGACTGCAAAGGTTTTGTTTTTCTCCATTATGTTGCATAAAATGTTGGAAGCTTAAAAGGTCTGCTTTCTGTCTGCTTATCTCTTCTATTATTCTTTTTCTAAATCCTGCCTCTTCTGTGACTGAAATCTTTGTCATGAGCATCTCCAACATTGTAGCAAAGAAGAACGCTTATGTTATGGTTTGTGTGTATTTGTCTGTCCAAAGCCTCATGCAGTCATTGAGGTGCAGTTCTACAGTTTGTTGTTAACTCATGATTCATTGGGATTATGGGTGGGAGTGCTGCTGAGATTATGGGTCTGAGTACTGCTGGGATTCTGGGCATGAGTGGTACACCCAGCCTGGGGTGGGTAGACTGAATACAACCTAAGAGAGACAGAGAGGCAGACTTGCTCTCGTCTGCCACTGTTGCTGCTACTCCTCCATTTTGCTCTTGCGCTTCGCTGCCACCATGAACAACTGCCCTCTGCCATGTGCCGCTCTGCCTTGGAGCCAGCCGAATATAGACTGAAACCTCCAGCAACTGTGAGCTTTGGAAACCTTTCCTTCCTTCATTTTCAGTGTCAGGTATCTGTCCCAGCAATGAGAGAAGAATAACTAAAACAACAGGCATTTCTCATTCATTTTTTGAATTTTAATTAATATTAAGTGGCCAGTAACAAAATACTGACTGGATGTACCTAATACTTTTTAAATCATGGGCCTCAGAAAAAAGGAAGAGAATGTTACTTTCTCTTTGTTATTTGACTTGACATTCTGAAATGGATGAAATACACAAATTATGAAATATATAAAAGTGTGCCATGATTGTAAAATATAAATATATAAATTGCGAAATATACAACAATATAAAATATACAAAATATATGGAATATAAAAATATGATATATAAATATATAAAATATAGATATTTAAATGAAAATAAAATGTAAATATGTTATATATCATAGTGCATATAATATATAATGTATAATATAAGGTAGTGTCTGATGTATAATGTGCATTATATAATGTAATATATAGATGTATATAAAATATAAAATACATAAAATATATATATATATATATATACCTAGATGTATAAATTGTGAAATATATAAACTTATGCCATGATAAAGCTAGTATCCATTCTCTCATCAAAACAAGTACTGGGCAGAGACTGACTTTTCTGGTGGAAATGAATACCAGGCAAGGCCCAACTTTATGTTTTAATTCTAACGTTATGGTTATGGTGGTAAGAAAAGAGTAGAAAATTATAGACTGTCTCGCAGAGTGCACCTTGGTGGCTGCTGAAGCAATAGTGGGTCGTACTGTAACTACTGGAAAGCAGCGTGGTTGGTCAGACCAATGGCTATTAAACTACAAGCGAACGCAATGAAAGTCTTCGAGACAACAACTTTATACAATAAAAGAATAGCAACAATCATGGCTTTGCACGTGCCCAAAGATCCTCAAATAAATCCTAATACCTTTCCACTATTATATAGTTTTTCCTGAACTTCTTCGGGGTAAACTTTTGAGATTCAAAAAAGTGTTGTTTTATTTTGCTTGTTTCTTATTTTATTGGGAGCTTGTTTTTCTTCCATTGATTCCACAGATCACTACAATTAGAACTACAGCAAGGGTCGGATGCGGTTGGTGGAGCTCTGATGTCACCCTTTCTCCCGGACAGCACGGGCTTCCCGGAACAGCACTGCTGGACATCACTGGAGCCGAGCCCGTCTGCTGGATCAAGCGTTTTGTGCCGCTTGCGAAATGCTGACTGCGCCGTAGCTCTGAACGCCAACCTCAGACTTGTAGAATAACAAACAAGTAACAATAAAACTGCTATTTGTGTCTTATAGAATTGTATGAAACTAAGAAAAGAGTCATGTTCACAAAGCTGAATTTTATAAGCAGCGTTTCTCCTGGTCTCAACTTTTATTTTTCACTCATTGTGAGTGACAGTTTCTCTACTTTTTCATACATGGCACACATCTAAAGACAAATGCATATAAATTCCGAGTCAAATCAATCTAAGCACATGTAACATTCTTTGTCTCAGTAAGCAGTATTCTTTTGGTATTTTCACACAATTTTAATTCATCCTGTAAAGAATGAAATATTTGGTCAGAGATATTTTAGAGGGAATAAGCTGCCCAGGCACTGGAGGCCTTAACACAGCATAAACCTGTGTTACCAATTCAAAATTGCCAGTTGTGGCTGACCAGACAGTTCAGCAGACTAAAGTGCCTGCTTAGGCAGATGCAGAGACTGGAGTTCCATCCCAGACGTGCCATGCTGGCCCCGCCCCCAGGGTGTGCTTAGATGGCGAATGAGACTGGGCACGGTGGTGCACGCCTGTAATCCCAGCGCTTAGGAGGCTGAAAACAGGAGGATCACCACAAGTCCAATCTGTGTAGTGAGACCTTGTAGACCCTGTACTAAATACATAAAAAAATCCACAAAATTGCCAATTTTCAGCCTTGAGTAATCTTTCTTAGCACATAAGTAAACTTTATCTGACTGTTATCTATGTGCAACAGTGACAGCTAAACACTTGCTTACATTTTAAAATATTTACCTACTTGGACTTAGGATGAAGTTAGAAACTCTCTCATGACCTCCAAAGACATCAACAAGACTTAGTAGTACTCACACTAATATGTGTCTTCCGTGTGGCGGTAGATTAAAGATGAGCATCTATTTTTCCTATACTTGCTTTTGAGAGATGAAATTACTCTTTCCTTGGAAGTATGGTATATAATATATTAATCATCCTAAGATGTTGGCAAGAAGAAAGAGATTAAGAGTTTTTCCTGAAAGTGGAGACATTTTGATGTAGACACTGTAAAGAAAGTGGGTGGAATTTCTGAGATAGTGGAGATTTGAGGCAAGTATATAAATTGGGAGGAAGGAGCTTATTGTTAAAATAAAAAAAGGTTCTGTCTTTTTGTTTTCACCTGTATAGTGAGTTCTAGATTATTGTAGAGAGATCAGTTGAATCCACTTAATCACATTCATTCTTGGGTCCAGGAGATAGCTAGGTGGTGTAAGAGCCTGCCAGCAAGTGCAAGGACCTGGGTTTGATCCCCATCACAGCATATCATGCAGGTCCCACCCCAGGTACACCATGCCAGCCACTAACACTGGGCATGGTGGCACTTGCCTGTAATTCCAGCTCTTGGAAGGTTGAAACAGGATTACTACAAGCCTGAACTGTGTAGTGAGACCCTGTACCAAATAAATAAATACATACACAAAAATTTTTTAAAAACTAAAAAACCTGTGCTCATTCTAAAAGGAAGAATATGTAAAAAAATTCTAGTCACTTCCCTTAGTATTCTATATTAAATCTTCCTGCAAGAAATCTTATAGAAAGTAAAGGAATATTTGGTTGTTTTCTACAATAGATATACCAAAACTTAGAATTAACTATGTAGTAAGAATTTTAAAGAGCAGAAAACATCATAAGACTATCAGTATCTTATTTTGTGCCATTTCTGTTGCTATAACCTTTATTTCCACTAATTCATGATAGTTCAATAAAAAGGAGCATAAATAATCTTTAAAATTTATAATACTTAACTTTGTGAGAAATATCCTACATTCTTCCTTTCTTATCTCCCCAAAGACTAGAGGAAATGTTCCATGTTTTCAGAGCTTGGAAATGTTGCTTTTAAATTAAATATGCAAAGGTTTCTACCCAGTGTGTTCAGCATTCCTGCCACCAGCTAAATGGGAAGTTGATGTTGTTAGAAAGAATACATTTTATTTGATAGGCTTCCTTATAGACAAGCCTGAGAAAAAGAAATTGCAACTATTAAGAAGACTTTTCAGAGTTTCTGTTGAGTAATTGACATTTTTTTTAATAGAAAAGGTTGGTTTATTTTTTTTTTCCTTTTTTTTTTTTTTAAATGGTACTGAGGATTGAACTCTGGGCCTTGCACTTGCCAGGCAGACATTTATGCCACTGAACTATCTCCCCAGCCCCAATTTACCTATTTCTACACAGAGGTAACTTGGGTAATTTTTATCAAAAGTACCACTAAAGTCTGGAGGGTTAAAGGTATCCTGAATAAGGAGAAAAAACAACTAGCCTCAGAGTTGGAATTGTTCCCAACTCCCCTCTTTGCTTTGTCTGTTCCTTACTTAAAGATTACAAATATATTCTTAACATAAGCAAAGCAACTAATTAAGTGAAACACAATGAAATAAGTGCACAAAGAGTTAAAGGAGGTTAAATATTCTTAAAATCTGGTATAGTTTAAAATAAAAAGATTGTTAAAGAGAGTAGAAGTATTCATTGTAACAAAATCTAGCAGGCACCCTGTGTGGGGCTCCAGCTGGGGAGAGCTTCACACCGGTGGGCTCCAGGGTGAGGCCATGCCCGAGCCGTCTGTCTTTCCTTTGCAGCCGGAACCTCAGCCCCGAGATGCGAACCATGTGCTCCAACTCCCTTGAACTTCTCCAACTCTTCGAACATTCCATGTTTTTAATTTCATTCTTTTCACTATGCTTCCCCTTTCTTTGCCTCAGGCAAACATCTACTTCCTCCGATGAGAAAGGCACTGGTCTTTTTCTGCTATACCACAGATAGTATTTTGCATCCGTGTGTCAGTTCAGCTCATCCGCACCATGGCTCTTTCGAGTGTTTTCTGTCATTATCAAAACCTCATCTTACAGATGAAAAAGTTTAGAATTAGAGAAATTTGTGACTTGTGCCAGGGAACCAAACACAAGGCCATGGCTTGAACCCAGAGATCTGTCTCTATACTCTTAGTTCTGTGTTCTCTTATCATTCCAACAAAATTAATACACTTTAATAGTGTATAATGGTCAGTAAAGTATTTCTAGAGCTTATGTTCTATCCTAAATTTCTAGAGATCCTCATTTATATCAAGCCTGAAGACCCCTAAGTGACAGAATTTAATATTTTCACATGTTAGAATTTTTCAATTCAAAATAACTGTAGGTGCCAGGGAGATGGCTCAGTAGAATAAGAGCCTTCCTGGCAAGCGCAAGGCCCTAGGTTCAATCCCCAGTTCAAAAAAAAAAAAAAATTACTGTAATTTACAAAAGTTGATTAGAATAAAATCCCACCTAAATAATAACTGTAGACATATTATTTTTGCAGCTTCAAATATCAATCTTTTCCTCATGACTGAGATGCCGGACTTTTTTCTTCTACTTTCTATTGAAATAAAAGCCCCCAAGGGTTTTTAATGTTTCTGTTTCCTATTTGCCAATAGATGGTGTTTTGTCTATCAAGAGAAATACTTTAGTTTCTTAAAGATAAGAAATTAAGATATGTTATCCTAGAATTGTTATTATGATTTTTAGTGTCTAAGAAAGTGAACAGTGTATTAAAGAAGTAAATTTTGTTTCTGTTCTTGTGTTTGTTGAATCATTTGTTAACAAATCCTTATATTTGCTATGTATTGTATTAGACAAAAGGCAAATTTGCGTCCTCCAAGAACCCACACTGGTAAACACAAGAGAATGTAATAATTTTGGACCAATGAGACAGCTGAACAGCAAGAAAAGGACACGGAGGATGACAGGAAATCTGTAAGGGCTCCATGCACAGGAGATGGTCTGTGTCCTACTTCTAGAGAGCAGTGAGTGCTTCTTGGGCGGGATGAGGTCGTTTGCCAGAGCCTGCTGCTCATTTCTTCCTATACAGGACAGGGAGTTGCCCACTTGGCGCATCTGCCCACTTTCTCCCTCTCTATACCTGAAAAACACTGCGCCGGAGTGAGCTGCGCTGTAGACTGAAGAAGGGGCGTGAGCCTTGAGCCAATTCCAGGCTGTGCATCGGGAAATGTGTTCTCGCAGACAACACCCCTCTGCCCGACAGACCTTTGAAGGCACTCAAGGTAAGTCTTGTGAATCCAAATTTCACTGATGCCCTATCATTACCAAACTGAATTTCCCAGGGGTTTTGTTTTTCATTTCAAAAAGTCATTGCTTAGCGCGTGCTTCCTATTCGGTGGGCACCGGGTCTGCCAATAAGCACTTTTGGGAGTTGCAGCCTAAGTGACTAGAAACGTTATCCTAGATTTGTAAGTACTGAGGAGACCACACATGAAATGGAGATAGAAAACAAATAGTGAAACACATTGTTGCACTCAATCCTTATTTAAGGCTCCATTGATTCCATCTTCTAGCTCTCTAGTGTAATAAAATGGGGTGGGGGAAATCCAGGAGGCACTCACTTTAAATTTCATGAAAACTTCTAAGAGAGGGAGAGCAAAACATTTTGTTCTGTTCTTTGGTTCTATTAGAAGCTGTATTTGTGAAGCAATTTTGCAAACGCAGCATTTGGGTAAATCATCAGAGAATTGAAAGTCAATCACACAGGGAAGGAAACGGCCTCCAAAAGATGCTATGTTCTTTTCCTAAGGCATAAGAAAGAGAGAATTGGAAGGAATGAAAAAAGTTAGGCTTATGCTATAGATTTGGGGGGGGGGTTTCCAATCACTTCATATTTTTGTAAAAGCAAATCTCGCTGATGGCTAGCTCCTGCCTTGTGTTGACAGTTGACAAATAAGAATAGCAAGGTCCCATTTCAGAGCAGACAGTGCGGAGCCCTCCTCAGAAGCACTTTTAAATTAGAGTGACAGAGCTTCACAAGCATTCTCAGCAGTAAAAGATGAATGCTAATGCTTCCAGAAAACAATAAGCTAGATGGGCAGGCTTTCACCACCCCCCCACACTGTACCAGCAAGGATCGACCTCCTGCAGTTGGACTCTTTGTTTCCTGATTTTTTTCCTCATGCATGGAACATGTACAATAATGAAGCCCTTGTTAGCATGGCTTGTCATTCCTTTAGTGTAGCATACAGTTAGAGAAGGACATCTACAGTCTCCTGAATCCAAATGGAAAAATACATATGTGTTAACGTATGCCCGATAGAAATAACTGCAAAAAATCTACCTGGAACTTTCCAGTACCAGGTAAAAACAACATGGCAGAAAGATTTGAAAAGAGAGCTATATGATAAATTATGTCTCTGCTCCTTTCTAGTCTTGCAATTTTGGAGAATAAGATAGGCTTCTTCACTTTTTAAATACAAATATAATTACCAGCAAATAAAAACATTGACAGGACTACACAAAATCAAGAATGTGAATGGAGGAGCTCTCAGGTGAAGGCAGCTATATATATATACATGGTTGCTCTGTGAGTAGAAGTTCTGTCTCACCGGGAGATAACTAGTTCAAAGTCAAGGTGTTATTCTGAGGATTCATTGAGCAGACTGAAGTGGAGAGACAGAGGAAGCTGAACCGAGTCATGTTTGGGGGCTGCTTGTGTCACTGCTCATGAGACTTTGGGGAGCCGTGTCATCTTATCAGCCTCTTTTACGTGGGAATGATAGTGATACTTACTCTATAGGCTGCTATGAAGATTAAATGAACCTTTTGGTGAAGCTCTTGGCATCACTTTTGGTTTATCATTAAATGTTCAAATAATTTTAGTAATCTTTAACATCATGAGGTTTTCTTTTCTTAGTCTCAGTGATGAGCAGTTTTAGAAAGAGAATCTGAAACATTCAACTGAGAAAAAAGAAAAAGAAATTACATATTTTATTTATGCATAAAGTTCAAAGAAGCAAAAGCCATTAAATGGGAAGATGTACACAGAAACATCAAATGCTGTGGAAAGGCTGATAGACTTAAAAGAAAGGCTTTAAAAACAGACCCTCTTAACTAACAAATAATATTCACTAAGGATGGGGCACTGATCAAACCACTAACAAATTATCATTACTACTTTATTCTTTTATAGAACTGATTTAATGCTAACAGTCCTAGGAGGCAATTCTTATTCTTATTGTAACTTTAAAGTTAAGAAACTTGAGGCCAGGGAAATTAAGTTGCATGACTAATAAGCCAAAATTTGGAAAAAAAAGTCACAATGTCAATGCATTTCTCTATTGTACTAATCAAGTAATTTCTCTTCAATACATATGTAAAATGTGTCCTAGCAAAAGGAGCAAAGCAAAATTACTGCTAGACTGGGGCCTTGGGACAAATGAACACTAAATTATTATTATTATTTTTTTTAGGTTTAGAGGGACTGGTTCTTTATTTCAAAAAGACACTTGTCAATACTCAGTATCAAAACAGTTGTACTACTGGGTCTTCTTTTCCTGACTGGTCCCAGAGACCACAACAAAGGAGCATACATTTTAAGCCAAGAAGCTGCAGGATGTACAC
>NW_004524581.1:2581820-2599537 GCF_000260255.1 Octodon degus | reverse complement strand
TGCACGGTCCAGCTCCTCTTCAACCAGCTGGATCCTACGGTTCAAGGAGGCTACTTCTGCTTCAGCCTGTTCCCGAGCCCGCCTTTCTCCCTCCACTTCCCGCTGGAGGCGTTCGGCCCTCTCCTCTGCATCATCGGCCTGCTGCTGAAGAACCTGGATCTTGCGCTTCACTGCCTCGATGGTGGTGATCCCGGCCATAGTGCCCACCCAGCAACCTCTCAGTCTTGGTCCCTGCCTCCGCGGTTAGGCGCTGCAGCCGCTTCTCACCAACACTAAATTATTGTATAAAGTACTGTGTGAGGAAGATACTTGAATTGGTCAAGAGTGGGCTAAGATTCAGCAATGCAAGCTTGAATAACTCCAATATGAAGACAATAAAAATGTCACCCAAAGTGTAAAACATGAAGTAAAAATATATGTATAAAGCCAATGAGGTAGCTCAGCAGACTAAGCGACTGCTTAGGCAAGTGCAGGGATGGGGTTCGATCCCTGGATCCACAAGCCACAGTGATCTCAACCCAGGGCGCACTGAGCTGGCCACTGAGACTGCACATGGTGGTGCATGCCTGCAATCCCAGCACTGGAAGATTGCACACAAGATTTCAAACAGGAAGATCACCACAAGTTTGAGCTGTATCATGAGACCCTGTACCACATATATTTTTAAAAGTTATAAAAATGGAAACATAAATTATATGATAGGGCTTTCAAAGCAGAAGGTAGTGATCTGCCTTTTCTTCCTTTCTAATCTCTATGCCATTTGCCCCTGTATTTCAAGATTATTGCCTAAATTTGTCAGACATGCAAAGATGCCAACTATGTATATTACTTGGATGAAAAGGTGTTCCCTGGAGTGATGAAGGAAAACAGTTTTTCAATGGTTGATAGCAAGAAACCAACGTATGAAAAATGTCCTGGCCTTAGCAGCCCCAACACAACAACATCAAATTGTAAATGCCTTTGCCTTGTCCTTATCTACAAGCTGCACAGTTTGATCTAGATTAAACAATGAACATGCTGTGTAAAACAACCATTCTCACTAACACTTTTCTACAGATTCATGAAGCTGTTGATTAAACATGCATTATTTGAATCTTTAGCAGGAAGAGCTGAGTCCTGGGCTATAACCACTTATTTACTAAACTGTTGAGATCTGTAGTTCTGAAATGAACCTTTTAGAATTCCCACAAATTGGACTGCGAGCATTAATAGTCAAATATAGCTTACATGTACTCTTCTTTTTTTTTTTTAATTATCTAGTGCAGGGTCTGCAGGGTTTCACTGCATAGATGGGACTCGTAGTGATCCTCCTGTGTACAGCCTCCTAAGTGCTGGGATTACAGGTGCACACCACCACATCCAGTCTCGTTCGCCATCTCAGTGTGCCTCCAGAGTACGTCAGTCTAGGGATTGAACTCCTGACCCCTGCATCTGCCTAAGCAGGTGCTTTCATCCACTGAGCTACCTGGCCAGCCCTACATGTACACTTCTGTAAGAACACGCTTCTAATAAAATTCATTGAGCAGACTCATACCTAAGTATGAATGTAGAGGATAATTTTGACAGTATGTATGAAAGAAATAATTTGGTAATTTCATTTAGAATATTCAGTCTTCATTCTAAGTTTAAAGGGATAATGTGACTTCTTTGCACACAGGCATTTATTGTACCAAAAATATTCAAATCTGTGAATTAAATATTCAATAACAAGAAATAGTAAATCAATATATATTTATATTAATCCCACTTAATGCAATGAATTATTCTTATTAAAGTATATTGCAGAAGATTGTTTATGGCCAATGATATGGAAAACATTTTAGATGTATTGCAACTATCAAAAGTGCTTATAAAAATGATATAGAATCTAGTTAAAAGATGGTCATTTTAGCAGTAGGATAATTGATGACTTTAATTATCATTGTCTGAATTTACTCTAATTTTCTAAATCAACTTTTGTAGTCAAAGAAATGTTTCTGTTGCTTTTCCTTTCTCATATGAGCATTTATTCCAAATCTTTATGATCTCAAAAAAAAAAAAATTCAGAATTCCTGGATCTGAATACGACCAGCAAGCTGCTACTGACCAGGAATGGAACGTGGAAGTTGCCGAGAATCTCCCCTTCCCCTGCAGGTTTTCCTCAGACATAAGACCCCTGTTGGCTCTGCTTTATTTCACTTCTGCATATGGCCTCTAGTTGCACTCATTGACCTATAAAAGCCATGAGTTTATCTTTATAGCTGAGTAATATTCTATTCTGTAAAAACACCACATCTTTTTACCCATTCCTCAGCTGATGGGCATCTGGGTTGTTTCCAAGACTTAGCTATGACAAATTGCGCTGCTGTAAAGGTGAGTGCACACATATTGGTGAGGTGTGATGTTTTCAGTTCTTCTAGAAAAAAGCCTAGGAAGGGAATAGCTGGGTTGAATGGGACCTGTAATCCTAGCTTTCTCAGGAATCTCTACATTGAAATCTATTGCCGCTGTACCAGTCTGCCCTCCAATCAACAGCGGAGAAGGGTTGTATTGTCTCTCTAGTCTAAGAATCTGAAAGGGTAAACAAAATCTGAAAGGTACAGTAAATACTGTGAGAGGGAAAGAAACTGTTCAAAGGGAAGGAGAACTGGAATGAGGGAAAGGAGAAAAGAAGGAAGGGAGACACATACACACACACACACATATACACACGCACACACGCACACAGACAGGGTAGCTGGGATAATTATACTGCTTATTTCTACTAGTCTATTGAAAGGAAACATTAATGCTTAAATTTTTCTTTTACTTCTTTTTAGTTTTTGACCAATTTTGCATGCTTGTATCTCGTAGTCTGAAAAACGAACTTGAAGAACACATATGCAATATGAAAACCATTGTCGAATTCATTTCCTCTTGTTTTGTGCAATTACGTATCACTTCTAATATTTTTTACTACTTTTTATTCTCTTTAAAAAGAAGTTTCCTGTTGGCTTTTGCCATTTTGAAATAGAATACGTAACATTTTCCAGCCAAATGAATATTAGTTATTTCAGATGCCCCTTAAAGTTCCAGGGCACAGAATATGTTCTTTATCGTGAGCTGAGGTAGAAATAATAATAATAATAATAATAATAATAATAATAATAATAACAATGATGAACCTTAAACCTTTTCCCTTCAGCTGTGGCCCCTGGGAGAATGTCATGCAATAGGATGTCCCTAGTTGGTACATGTGATTTGGCTGTGCCCTGTGCCTCATGGTAGCTGCTGGATGCAGCTGACTCTCACATATAAATGTGGTCACTGATATTTATATTTTTTAAATTAAAATTACATAGATGTGTGTGGATCATGGCTAGTGTATTGGACAAAGCTTGAAAATAGTGCATTAAATCTTTACTCTTTTGCGCCCCTCTTAGGGCCCTTGCAGCTCCACCAACCTTGAAATCCCTACAAGAAATGCAAGCATTCATTTGTTCACCCAACTATTATCTACTATAAGAATTCTTCAGGAGTCAGGGAGATAGCTCAGTAGAATAAGTGCTTGCCTGGCAAGCACAAGGTCCTGAGTTCAATCCCTGAAGAAAAAAAAAAGATTAAAAAGTCATTCTGCAAGCCACTCCTGGTGTTGAGTTCTGCAGACTTACTTGTCACTGAGACAGCCAGGCTCCCTCTCCTTAGACTGCATGTAGTTGAGGAGGACTAACGACACTTTCTGCTCTCTAGGTTGCATTCCATGTGCCTCAGCTCACAGAAGGGTACTAAAAGGAAAGGATGGGTTCTGCTTCACATGTTGGTCTTGTGCTGTGGTGGAACTTTGTGTTGATATGTACAGGTCTGTCCCTGACCACACCTTTGTCCACTGTGTTCTTTGAATCCTTCCAGAGCTCCTCTGTTAGCCTGACAAATAGTATTTTCTTAGTGGATTTCTCTTTTTGGATGATAAGGGCTAGTTGGTACTTTAGAGACCAAAACCTAATTTGATTGGGAAAAGTGGAAACTAGAGCTACTAAAGATAATATACTGAGATTAAATAAAAGTTCTGTCTTCCTCTGGAAACAAGAGTGCTTCCCTTACTAGTTAAAATTCACCAATGAAAAACCCAAAATGTTTTAAAATTCAACTCATCTTGAGCCTCTATGCATCTCAATTATTGAACTATATCTTTGTCTTTCTCAGAACCCCAGTTCTACAGGATCCAAATACAAGTTACCCTCTGACGTCACTCAATTAGAAATCATAATGTTATAGGTCTTCTGAAAGCATTTGATAGAAAAAGACAGCATTAGACTGAGTGCGGTGGAGCGCGCCTGTAATCCTAGCTCTTGGGAGGCTATAAACAGGCGGATCACTACGAGTCTGATCTAATAGTGAGACCCAGAACACCCTGTAGATCCTTTCCTAAAATACAAAAGAGGAAAAAAGGAAAAGAAAAAGACAGCGTTCAAATCTGAGGATCGAGTCCCACTTGGTTCGCTTTCTCACTTAAAACAAATACACAGGGGATACGCTTCTGACTCCCAAAACGTTTGTGCTCAGTCTGGTGACAAAGAAATAGATGTAGTTACATTCATGGCTATAAATACATAGTAAAAGTTATTATAAAATACATCCAGCTTTGTGGTATATGCATGTCAATACCTCAAACAATGGGAAGCAATGACTGTATCTAGGGCTGCCGCAAGTACGGAAGCCCAGATACATGATCTCCCAGGGTCCTCGAGAAGCCCCTCATGCAGACCAGGATTCCACATTCCATTTGTAGAAACAGCAAAGTGGTGTCAGAAAATCTGGGTTCAAATCCTGTGATTTACATGAAATAGTATTGTAAGTGTGAGCCAATCACTGAGCCCCTCCAACCTTTTCTTCTTAGTACAATGAGGCAAAACCACCTTGTATAGATGAGGTGAAAATTACAGTTTCTATGCCAGCCCTAGCACTGTGCCCACTTGTTGTAGGTATTTAATAAATCCCACATTGTTGAATGAATAGCTGTTGAGGGGAATATTTGTTGCCAAAGTCAAAGATGTAGACAGAAGTTTTACACTGTAGCATCAAGAGCTAGCTCTTCCAGAACACGGTAAGCTAGTAAGCACTTGCTTCACTGAAGAACTGCGGAGAACACACTTGGCTTTCTCAGTGCTGACAATGACAGAGACAGCACCAGGGATTGTCTGAAGAGAAGACAAACTGCAATACAATCTTGACTAATCCCAATACTTATAAACGCTTTGGCCCTTTCTGTGTCTTTAGTCATACTTCCAACTATTCCTTGTTTACCTGAGAGAGAAAAGAAACGACAGATGAGCTTATGCTGAGCCTGAGATATTCATGGTCAAATGATGGAGTGGCATCTTCAGCAGGCTGCGTCTCCGGGTACCTGAGGTTGAAAATGAGGAACCTCTCCCACCCCTGTAGAATAAATTCACAGATTTGCTGACTCCGGTCATGGAAAATGAATCTCCAGAATCCATCAGTAGGAGACATGAGAAGGTTTTATTAGACAGATTTTAGGGTGCACGCAATAACAGAGTGCAGGCCCTCAGCAAGATGAAATGCATTGGGAGCCGGAGCTGGGTGTATGTAGGGCGGTCTCTTCCAGTGGGTGACCTCAGATCCGTCTTCCCGCTGCGATGTGGCTAGTGGTGGAGGCACAATTTATAGGTGAGAAGGACAAGTCCAGAGTGCAGATTTATGGCCTTACTGTCTTTAAAACTTTTAGAAAAAAATCAGTAAGTTTCCTTACAGCAAAAAAATCGACTAACCTTATGTCTTGAAGCTGCATTTAAGTAAAATTTTAAAGTTTCAATTTCTATGTGAAGGTTAGCATGATTTAATAATGGCACTTACTTGGGGCTGGTGAGATGGCTCAGTGGTCTAAAGCACCTACTTAGAACAAGCTTACCAAAACACAGGGACCGCGGTTCAATCCCCCAGCACCACGTGCCAGCCAGCCCCGCCCCCTGGTGGGCCGAGCTGGCCACACACACACACAAGTAAATAAAAATTAAAAATAATAATAATAATAATAATAATAATGGCACTTACTATGAAGTGAGTTTATAGGTAATCACTTTATGAAACTTATAACCAGTATTGGATGTTTCAAACTTTAGGGTCTTTGAGATGGCAAGATCCTCGTGCATAACTGGTGTAAGCCCCATTATTTGAGCTCTCTTAATAGCTTTTGAAATTTCGTTGTTTCTTCCCACGAAGGCCTGTTAACCTTTGGGTAGAAAAGTGTTTCAAGACCCAAGCTTCCCCCCCACACACACACACCACTGAATGTTCACAGAGTAAATCGTGCGCTTGAAATGCTGACACTAGTTACAGGGCATGTGCACTGAATAAAAATTGTCCTGGATAATTGTCACAGACAATAAATAAATAAATAAGTAAATAAATAAATAAATAAAATGTCTTTGATTTCTTTCTACCACCTCTTTTTTGTTTTTTCTTCTAGACTGCCTCCACATCACCATCTCCACTCAGCTGTACATTTAAAGAATAATGAGAGAAAAACTTAGCGCTCAAGGCTCCAGGGCCCATCGCTATGTTGCCAAAGCCACGTCTCAGAGAGCTAAGCGGAGAAAGCGCTGAGGGCACACGCGCCCTGCAGGTGCTTCCCAGCAGTGGGACAAAGACGCAAGGGAGCGCTGCTCTTGGAGCTGTGCCACGGGCCAGGCTGTCTCCGAGAATGCCATTTGTGCTGGTTGTTTGCAGCTCGTGGTGAAGACGCTCACACTAACCACATTTGTCACCGAATTTCTTCGTTTGCTGAGAAAGGACATTTATTACCATTATGAGCTCCTTGTATCAGTTGTGCCTGCTTGGAGGACCCTGCTCTCTAGTGCACATGGACCCCAATGTACCTCCTCCTGAGAGAATTTCACACACAGCCTACCTTATCACGACACAGCTCATCCTGTACTCGCAGAACTGCATGGTGCTCCTGAGCCAACCAAACAACCTGGCTTCCCTTGGTATTGGTACTGTCATATTCAAACTCCAATCCATCCCAAGAACAAGAGTCCAGTACACAGGCCATCAAAGCTCTGCGGCAGGTAGCTGCAGCCTAAATTCAAATTAACAGCAGTGCCTCATTGCATGCAAGAAATGTTGCACTTGTTATATGATATACAGAAAAGAAAAAAACAAGAAATCAAAAATCTTGATGAGAATAAATCACATCATCATCAACACATGAAAAGTTACAGAAAAGTCGTCTTGGTAAATGGACCACAAATACTATTTTCTCTTCTTTCAAGCACTTTCTAACCAAGTCGCAGACAATAATCAAGGGTATTCAAGCTTGGAGTCTTATTTTCTAATCTGCTTCGGACATGAGCAAGCACAGTAGACAATAAATGCTAAGGCAATTATAGGCAGAACTCAAGCATTTACAGGACACAGCATTGAAATAAAATAACATTTTGGTATTTCTCAGAGCAGTTAAAGCCTTCCATAATGGTAGGAAAAGATCAGTTCCTCGGGGTGGACAATAATTCTGCCATTCACATTTGTGAAGGTTGGTATTTCATCTTCGATTACATTCAAAGTTGAAGAAATGGGCCGCAGCATTTCTTTTCTTCATGATTTCCTCATGATAATGTTGCGGCTATTTTACCAGGAGGTGGAAAACTGATAAGTATAATTATTGTAATCACAGGAAGTATAGGATGTAAATATTTGTAGGGCAATTAAAAAGTATTTGCCTCTTTAGCTTAGCATAACGGCACTTCTGAGCAGCAACCCAAAGATTTAAACAAATAAGCAGAAAAGATTGCTAAGTGGCAAGAACACGAAATGATTTATTGAGCATTCATTTTGTGGTTTGGTCACATGTGAATGCCGGGGAAAAAGCAAAATATTGTGGATCGGGAGAAATGTGTCATCAAACACCTAAAAATAAATCTCCAAAGAACACCCTGGGGTTATAAGTGATCATAGTGTGTGGCATTGTCAGTTACCCTTCCGAGCTGGCACATCATCTGGGGCAATACCTAACTGCCAAGTTGTTATTGAAAGAAGCAAAAGGGCTTGTTTCATTCATTAAATACTTGGGCTTGGAGGGTGGTAGTCAAAAGAAACCATGCCAATTTACCACCAGCCAATAATGGGAGGTTTTGTGCACACTACATTTTCTTTTCATCCTTCTCTGAGTCTGTATGTGACACCTTCCTATTTCTCCCCTCTTTATTCCAAGCAATATTGTGAGTCCATTTGATTTTTATATGATAAACTTTCATACATATGCTAATCTTTACTGCCATCAGGGACAGTACAAAGCTCACATTCTACACAGTGCTGAGAGAGTCTGTTTGAGGCACAGGAGCTTGAAAGACACTCCCAAGATTCTGCAGCAAGGTTAACATTTAAATGCTCCAGTGAAATTGGGCAAAACTAACAATTTGATACAGTCTATAATTGGCCTCATTTTGCTCTTTATCTTTTATTTTTCTGATTTAAAAGTATCTTAAACAAAGAGAAGAACCTTAAAACTTGGTGATGAATAGTACCTTTGCTTCTTGCAGTTTTATAGCCTCCTGGATTAGCTTATTCTCCTACAAAAATATAGTCAGTCCTATGGGACTTAATTTCTCTCCTCCACACACTGAGCATACTGTCTAGGATGTGCAGTCTGTGAGGATAAGTAAAACGGAACTTTACTCTATCCTTCTCAGCCCTGTTAACCCTGTACTAATAAGAGCTACGGTGTGCTCTGTCTTTGCAGAAGTGCTTGGGGATTATGCAGCTCAAGGTTGGAGCTCTTGGGGGCCTGCCAATTAGCTCAGCTGTTTAAGCATCTGTTCATGCAAATGCAGTCAGGCCCAGGATATTGCAGGTTTTTTTTTTTTTTTTTCAGAACCGGGGATTGAACTCAGATCCTTGCGTTTGCCAGTCAAGCGCTAATCCTACTGAGCCATCTCCCCGGCCCCAGATATTGCAGTTTGATCGTTACCTCCACCTGCATTACCAAACCCTTGCACTTAAGCGAGCCTGAGCCAGCAAAAAACAAAACAAAACAAAAAAGATTGGAGCTCTCGGAGAGCCTGGGGAATATTCCTGTGAAGCTCAGCAAACTATCTGACCACTCAGCCACTACCCTTTTATGTTTTTCAGCAGTGTTAATTCTGAGACTCCCTTTAATTTCCTTGGGGCTGTTGACCTGGAGAGGTTGCCACAGGCAGAGCCATAGTAAACCATTGGGCACTTATATCTAAATTAATTCATTAATTAATTAGTTTTTGTGTATTTGGTACAGGGTCTCATTATGCAGCTCAGACTTATAGTGATCCCTCTGCTTCAGCCTGCCCTCCGCCACCACACCTGGTTTCAGGGCCAGCACAGCATGCAGTACCAGGGATCAAACCCACTCCCTGCCCTTGCCTACGCAGGTGTTTAGTCCACTGAGCTGTCTCACCAGCTCAGATCTACCATACTGTCTTCACTGGACTTCTGATATAAAATAGTTCATAAAATTCTTGGATGCATGTAGGATTGAAATGATATGCTTTCTAGTTAGCAGATTTTTTTCTTTTTTTTTTTTTTTTTTTTTTTTTTTTTCAGAACCAGGGATTGAACTCAGGCCCTTGCACTTGCCAGGGAAGCGCTTATTCTACTGAGCCATCTCTCTGGCCCTAGTTAGCAGATTTCTCGTTTCCACGTATGCATGCAAATTATAATTTCAAACTTCCTTTGCTGCGAAGCGCTTCAGTCTCGCAGAGCGTGCCTTTCTAATCATTAAACTTTGTGTTTCTCCTTGCATGTTACTCTTCAAAAGCACTCCCTAAGTTGGCCCTGGCCTGATAAATATATCCATTTAGCTGAGCTTTTTTAATTATGTTCAGTCATTCTATTTTTTTTTCCTGAGACACAGATTGGAGGCAAGAGAAGAAGAAACTCACTGGATATTCTTCCCTTCTTTCAGGTTAATAAAAGTTGAGGCAATATACCATTCGCTAAACGGACAGCAACTTCCTAGAGACCTATTTTGAAAGGATATTTTGCCATGGTTTTCAGGTAAATATTCATACGTTTCCTATATTATTCCCTCCTTCATTTTTTAAATTTTTTCAATCAGAAAATCACATGTAAGATGACTGGCATTGCAGTCACTAGGGAATCAGGTAATGCTGAGATATCTGCCTCTCTAAACATTAAGACTTGGGTTTCCTTTCTTCAAATAGGATAGGTGCATTCTCCTACCTCCTACCTCTGTGCTAGTGGGTAAGTGGGTCAATGTGCCGATACAGAGACATTCAGATACTGTTATTAATAACTTCTGATCACTTTCAGCATACTTGCATACCATTTTATTATCATAACCAGCAGGTATTAGGGGAGCAAACAGGAGCAACATCATAAGCACATTTAGCATGCACAGCTTCACTCTACGTGCATGGAGAAGACAGACAGCAGCAACCCGCTAGTGGCATTTTTATCTAACTGTTATAGTGTGCGCCTCACTGAGTATTTTGCAGAGCTTGAAGATGCATCTTCTTAAGATTTCTGGAGGGAAGGACTGTGAGTCCTGGAGACAAGGTCACCAAGAAACAGTACAGGGGGTAGGGAGCCACGGACTCATGGGAGATTTGTCTTATGGGATTAATATGTGTCCTGTGATTCTAAGTGCTTATAGGAGAAATTATGCTTAAGTGTAGAAACCAAAAACAGGGGTCCTACTAATTGGTAAAAAAAATATTTTTTTGCATTCTGAGGTGACAGCCTGGAACTAAATATTATAAAGATGTTAGATTAGTATCTTTTCCCAAATTCTTCAGAGTTTAATGTGCTTCTACAATAATTATGAACAGATCCTAGCACAGCTCTTCTCAGTATAAACATAAAGCATATAATTTTAAATGTTGTAGCAATTACAAAAAAGAAATAATAAAATTAATTTTAGTATATACTTAAACAAATATACCAAAATATAATTTTATTTATTTTTTTCATTTTTTCCATAATTTTATTGAGAAACAAATAGCAATGAGACAGTTTCAAACCAAGTTGGTAGGACAGTTTCAATAATTAACACATTGCATACGCTCTTCCTAGTGGTTAATTGCTGTACAAGATGCGGACTTGATATCCTATTTACAAACACCATTAGAACAAATCCTTCTATTCATTAAGATGAATGTAATTATATATTAAGAGAATGTAACTATTAAGAGAATGTAACTATATATCTATCCTAACCATTTTGAATACACAGATACAAAATGGACATTCATCTGTATCCCCTTTTTCTGTTTAGTTCTGTTTTATTCTTATTTGAATATTATAGGTGTGTAAACTCAGCAAAATATTCTAAAAGAGTCCAGTAGTCCATAATAGTATTGGGTCTTTTGCTTCACTGGCAATGTCAGAAATTGTTGGGGGAACTACCCGCTCAGGCACCCCCTCCTGTCCCTCTCTCAGATAGGATCTTTTTTTCTCTCAATAAATATATTCTGCTTATAAAAAAAAGAAATTGTTGATCTGAGTCCCCTACAGCTCAACATAACAGCATGACTTTACTTCTTATACTTTGTTTTTATACTTTTCTGCTGGATGGTTAAGACCAAGATAAAGCAAGACCTATGCAACAAGAGTTGTAGCTTTTGGGTCTGATAAGGTCAGTGAAACCCCCTCAGGACTTATCCTGAGATCCTGTACCTCAGATTGTAGATCCTTTGTCAGTGTCAGCTAGGTTGTATGGTAACAACAATAAGCTTCTCTTCTGAAAGGTTAGCAACCTAAGTTTGCAGACCAAAATTAGAGAAAAAGGAGGGCCGCAAGGAAAGCCAATATTTTGGCCCTAGCCTTCCAAGGTCAATTAAGACTCAGGACATATGAGAACTTGTACTGTAACATCATGTAACTCGGTAGTGTCCCAAATTTTCTGATCAAGGAGATTATGGGACCAAAGAGGAAAATGATCAATGATGTAGAGTGTGTCTAAGGAGAGTCACACGGAGAGACAACCTTCTCTCAGGTTTTCACAGAGACCACATTGTCCAAGCAATGGCCATTACTCATCCAAAATATCGTTTTAAAATAATCAATAATATGCTCACTTCAAATAGACTGTAAGTACTTCAATATCAAAAAAAATCACCACTAAAAAGTAGGTTCAGAGGGTCAGTGAGATAGCTCAGCAAACTAAGTGTCTGCGTAGGCAGGCACAGGGACCCATATTCGACCCCCAGTACCGCTTGCTTCACTGACCTCACCCTAGGGCATGCTGACAGGTGACCAAGACTGGGTTTGGTCATGTGGAATCCCAGTGCTGAGGAGGCTGAAAACAGGAGAATCATTACAAGTCCAAGCTGCATAGTGAGAAGCTGTACCATATGCATTAAAAAAAAGTAGGTTCACATCCCTATATTTTCCACATACATTTAAATGATTCCAATAGCAGAGGTAACCACAAATCATTTTCTAGTAATATTTCCAGCTACACTGCTAAAACTTCTGTATCATTCTTTAGAAAATTTTGCCTCTGAAACTGAATCACTGCAGTTCCAAACAATGTCCATCTAAATTAAATCTTTAACTTTTGTCAACTTTGTATTTTCAAATTTAAAATGGATATTTCATACATTGAAAAGCAAAAAGTTTATCAGTATCAACAAAGATTTCAGGGCTGGAGAGAAGCTTAGTAGAATAAACACTTCCCTGGCAAGTGCAAGGGCCTGAGCTCAATCCCAGTTTCTCAAAAAAAAAAAAAAATTATTCAACATTTCTTATACATTTTTCAACCAAATACATAATATTGGAGATAATTAAAATCTTATATACATTGACTCCAGTAAATATTATAAAATTATTCTTATTGATTTTTTATTTTGGAAAATTTCAATTTTATCATAAATTCTTTGTTATCTAAGTCAAAAGTGTTTCTTTTATAGAAGCTTCAATGCAGTCTGTTTGCATGCAGTCCATCAGTGAGAACACAAGCCACAATCCCATTTTTCATCTCTATTTTGTTGTTTCAAAAAAATCTTGTAAAGCTTTGTAAAGTTCTCCCACTAGTATCCATTTAACAGCTATTAGAAAAGAACACAAGATTATTGAATTCAATGTCATATAATTTGCAAGGATCCATGATATCTGTGTGTGTGTGTGTGTGTGTGTGTGTGTGTGTGTATGTCTGTGTGTCAGTGTGTGTCTGTTGCTTTCATGGTTTTTACATTTGAATGTGAATGTGTTTTAAAAACTATCTTCAGGACTCTTTAGATTCTCAAAGTGTAGGAGACAGGTATTTTCCTTGTGAACCATACAGAAGACTGTATCAATAAAGAAAATATCCAAAAAATAAAATAAGATAAAGAAAATATCCATTTCTTATTTTAAAATGAAAATATATCCAAGTACTTGATTCAGTGTAATTTAGTCTGCTGAATAGAAATTGAGTTTTTCATATCTATATAAAATTCATCTTGACAGTCAAAGTCTAAATTACCTATATACCATGGCTTAATTTTCTAAATCATTAGATGATGAAACTTCTTTGTAAATTCAGGGTGTCCTTTAATGCTTTGAGACAACTTGCCCTAACAGTGTTAATAGCATGTTATATGGTTCATGAAAGCAATAGAAAAGACTTTCAGTTTTTGGAATATTCAATAAATTAGCCATACATATTTATAGAAAACATTTACGTTCAGCCAGTATAGTAATTGTGGCTTAGTAGAAGACATTTAATTTTTTATCAAATATTCATTTTACTCTTTTATCCATTATTATCTAACAAAATTTTCATAACTGAAAGAATGATTTCTTGAAATACCTATCTAAAAGTTATTTTTGTTTTATGCAAGAAACCAAGGCATTTTATGGTTTTTCAACTTCAAAGCTGTCAAAACGATTATTGAAATATTTTTGTTAGACATTGAATTCTGATTTTGGCTAGTTAAATCTGTTGATTGTTTGGAACTTTAAGAAAAATATTATCACATTTATTATGGATTTACTATCATGTTATTATTTTAAAAACTTTTTACACACTAAAAGCAAGTACTTTGTATGCTTTCATGTACCCAAGCAAATAGAATTGCCCCTCACCAGAAAATTCAGAACTGCATTTTTCCAATTTGTCCACCAAAATACAAACATGTTCACTTGGAGCTATCGAAGTAGCTTGGAAATAGAGCACTTGTCTCATACATGCAAGGCCCGAGGGCAAGCAGCAGTGAAAAAAAACGAAGAAAAAATCATCTAGCGCCTTCACTTTCAACCCATTATTCAATAGATAGACACCTTCATTTTAAATTTCAAAAGTTTTCAATGCTTATTTTATTACAGTTACATTAAATATATTATTAAAATATTTTATTTAATTTCTAATGACTATTGACAGAAGTATCACTGTAATGCATGCTGCCTCCTGCAATCATCTCGACCTAGTTAGCCCAGGGGCTTGTGAACAAAGATGACGGTAACACCCCTGTAATATTATGACTGAAATGAACGTGTTTTCTTGGCAAACTAGTAAAACTACATTTAACAGAAACAAAAAATCTCACCAGCATTAATTTTAGATTTAAGAATTAAAATCAGATCACATTAAAATTTTAGTCCCACACTCTTCCAGTTCCTCGGTCAAATTATCAAGTGCTCAAAGGCTTCGTGTGGGTAATGGCCCCTGCTGGGAGAAGTTCAAGATTCGGCAAAGATAAATTACAGATTGTTTTCTTTCTTTGCCTGTGGGATAGGGAAGGAACATCACTCTCTCTCCTTTCTCCACTTCATTCCAACTTGAGACATTGCTATTTTGGTGGCACCAATTCCTAAAATAGTAACTGGACCCTGCGTACTAGTGTTGTTGTGATAGCTCTTGGCTAATGGTTGCCGTACTTGGCTGTGGCTCATTTTCTTGGATCTTGTCTACATTTTCTCCTTGTTTTTCTGCCATCCTAGTGAAATGCACCCGAGATCTGGGCCTTGGAGGCAGGACAGCGCTCCTGAGGCCAACTGTTCACAGAGGCCAGAGGCAATCTAGACTTTTATACAAACTCACACTTTGATCACGACCAGCGATTGGTGGTAAGTTTGGGCCCTTAAATGAAGGCAGAGCTTCATGTAGCACTTGAGCCCAAAGAACCAGCAAAGGGTTGCTAGCAACTCCAGGTAGCGATAACTAGTCACTCACTCAGCCACCGTGAGGAGAATAGGCCTCGCCTCTCCCATGTGGATGCCTCTTGCGGGTTCTTTTTCAGAACTGTCATAGGATCAGATTGGTTAGGCAAAGGCAGGCCTCAAAAGTCCTGGACTGCTTAGCTCACTTCTGTCATCTGATTGTTGCCTAATACAATAATTATTTTTAAAACTAACTATTTGACTTTAATCCTGTGTTGTGTTCTCAACTTTTTATAATGGCTGTAGAGGAAAAGGAGAGAGTCTTCTTACCAAGTGATACATCATGTAGTAACATGAGTAATATATATATATATATATATATCCTGCTGAGGCAGGAGATTCAGTGCAAGTTCCAAGCCAGCCTGGACTACATGGTGAGTCCAGGCCAGCCTGCATTATACAGTGAGAGGCCGTCTCAAAAACCAACCAACCAACCAATCAACCAAATAACCTCTTGAAGATTCCCAGGAGAGTCATTTAGATTTTCGGTAGTGTATTTTATGTGAGATATATATATACATATATATATATATGTAATTCCTGACATAGGGTTATGTTCTTATCAAGATGTATAAGATATAGTGACTGATACAAGTAGAAGGAAGGAATTAATGACAATGTTACTACATGATATCTCACTTTTGTGTCTAACTGAGTTTTAACAGTAACTTTAAGAGATATGTGCAGCTTACAAACAGCCTATGGACTTGAACAGAGATGGCACAGCTTCCTCACTCCATACCCATCTTTAGAAACTCCAGTTAATCCTCCAGCTCCAGATTGAAATAAGCTGTCCTGAGCTACAACTGCCACCAAGTGGCAATTTAAAAAACTGTCAGACACAAAATTTCTTCTGAGATGCATTCCTTCCACTTGTCTCTGTCTGTCCAGGTCTGGCCACAGTTAACTGCTTGCGTACCGACGTCAGCACATCCACAGAGGGGATGGCTAAGGGCCTCGCTTAGTGTGTTGGCTAAGGGATCGCTGCAGAGCTACACTGCCCCAGTTTACTTCTCTCCTTAAACTTTCACCAGCTGTGAGGCCTACGACGGTTGTTTTATGTAGTGTTCTTGAGACTCAAGGATTCTACTGGCATGGCAATGATAATAAGAATACCTACTTCAGGGTCACTTTGAAGAAACATGTATAATGAGAACTGGTGGCTGCCATACACAAATGCTCCCAAAATGCCAGGAAATGGCAATTGCTATTATATACAGATTTTTTAGCCATCTTCATATTTCCTTTTTCTCTTTCAGATTTTGGATATTTTTTCCCTTTCTTTCAAATAGAAGAAAATCGTGTTTGATAAATTTATCAGTTAAGTGACTAGACATATGATATTATGAAAGAAAGAGAAATTCACATATTTTGCATGAAATTAAATATGACTAACGCAACTATTAAAAGCTCTTGAAATGCCAGCTGTGGTAGAGCATGTTTATAGTTCCAGCGATAGGGAGGCTGAGGCAGGAGACTCAGTGCAAGTTCCAGGCCAGCCTGGACGACATGGTGAGTCCAGGTCAGCCGGAGTTATACAGTGAGACGCCATCTCAAAAACCAAAACAACAAACAAACAACCTCTTGAAGATTCCCAGAAGAATCATTTAGGTTCTCCGTAAAAATCTCCCTGTGGTAAAACCTCCCAAATGGAAAATATTTTCAAAATATCATTATCTCTCCAGAGTGTATTTTTACACTTTCCAAAGTGTATTTTGGAATATTTTATTCCAACTTGTCCTAAATTTTAAAGTAACATCAACATCTTAAACACTGGAATAGTGCACCGAAAGAATACCTGAGTGTACAACCATTTAACCGGAGATGAGGGAAAAATCCTCCTCGGCTTCCCCTTCTCTCAGCTCTAGAGATTGCCCTGGAAAACGGGGACTTCCCTTGGTGTATTTCTTTCTAGGCTGTTTCCCTTGGGCTTCTCTTTGGAAGCTTCCTACTGATGCTGGACACTTTCCTCTGATGGCCCGCTCACGTGATTTCCAACCGCCCGACCCTGGTCTGGCTGACGACCTCCCAGAAGACAGAGGCGAGACCCGCTGTCAGCGCGGGAGCTGCAGCCTGAGCTCACCCGCCCACTCCGCTCCTCGGCTTCCGCTTCAGTGCACCTGAACCTATTTTAACTCAACCTCGTGGGCAGGAAAACCGACTCTTCCAGCGTGAACTCAGTGGTCTGTCCTGAACTTAGGTCAGCAGTTTTTTAAAATTTCTCCTTCAACCTTGTTATAGGCTGAGGGTGGCCTTAGGACTCAAGCACAAGAGAACCATAGAGGAACCCAGGGATTACTCATTTGAGATATTATTCTTTACATTAATACTTAAGCATAGAATGCATTTTAAATAAATGTATGAAATTCATATTCTTTATGTAATAAATAGTGTATGATTTTTTACTACAGATGTCATTGGTTATGGTTTTGCACATTGTTCTTAACAATAATCTTGATTAACAATAAGCTTGAAGGAGGGATACAAGGAAAGCCAACATTTTGGCCCTAGCCTTCTAAGGTCAATTAAGTCTCAGGACATATGAGAACTTGTACTGTAACGTCATGTACCTCGGTAGTGTCCCAAATTTTCTGATCAAGAAGATT
>NW_004524581.1:2532850-2581550 GCF_000260255.1 Octodon degus | reverse complement strand
GTGGGGGACTCAGGTCAATAATTTCTGACATTGCCAGTTAAACAGAAGACCCAATGCTATTATGGGCTACTGGACTCTTTTAGAATATTTTGCTGTGTTTACACACCTATAATATTCAATAACGGAACTTAGAATAAATGGGGTATACCGATGAATGTCCATTTTGTATCTGTATTCAAAGAGGTTGGGATAGATATATAGTTGCGCTCTCTTAATGAATAGAATGATTTGTTCTAATGGTGTTTGTAAATAGGATCACAAGTCCTCATCTTGTACAGCAATTAACCACTAAGAAGAATATATGTAGTGTATTATTTGTTGAAACTGTACTTCCGATTTGATTTGAAACTGCCTCATTGCTATCTGTTTATCAATAAAACTTTGAAAAAAAATAATAGGACCATTCTAAGTCAGTTGAAACATATATTCTGAATACTTCTAATAATTTCATGAAGACTGACAAATGGACAATAAAAGCTAGTTTCTACACCATGAAATAAATGAGGGTCTTTCATGTAAATATGAAAGAAAGCCGAGCGAAATACACATAAACAAACAATGGGTGGACAATAGCTTTAGAAATGTCATGCCGGGTGGAAAAGCAAAAGCTTTAATGCAGACGGACAAGCCCCCCATCAGGAGATCTGGGTTCTGGGTTCTTGTCCTGATGCTGCACCTTGGTGTAGAAAGGACACAATGGGTGGGCGGAGTGCAGAGATATTACTGGGAAGCTCTTGAAGACGATCTTTTACACTACAGTTTCGTTCAGAGCAAACAGGAAGTCAGAACAGTGTCTCAAAGGTGATCACTTGATGAAAATCTGACTCAGGCGTATCCTTTGCATTGGATTTAGTAGAACAAAGGATTAAGGGCATAGTCTCCAAAACCAGACTGCTGGGGTGCGAGTGCTCATGTGCATCTACTAGTTCAGCAGCTCTGGGCAAATAATTCAGCATTATGTTACCTACAGAGTGTCATAGTAGATTGCAAAGTGTAAAGATTTGTTCATTGTTTAGAAAAATGCTTGGCATGCTCAGGCACTATATAAACATTAGCTTTTTTCTTTTACTGCTTTCAAGATATACATACTTATATATACAGCACAATTTTAATATAATTGTACTATTAATTTCTATTAGTTCATTGAAAGGAACAGCTACTGTTTATTGTTTGATCAGTTTTACATTCCTGCATGTGATGACCTGAAGACTTTGAAGATAACAATATGTAATATAATAACCATTGTTGATTTCCTATCATCTTATTTTGAAATTCTGTATCATTTTATTGTTCTATTATCTTGAAAAATAAAAAACTAAACATAAAAAAACAATAAGCTTGAAGTAAATTTTAAATTATTTTTGACTCACTGGTACATATAATGAGTAAAAGAATCTAAAAGCATTATTATTTAAAATTCTCCTTAACAATATTTTATTTCTCACTTTCCAAATACAGTGAATTTTTCAGATATTGTTGTAAATCAACTTTCAAACTATTAACTTGCAAATGAATTTTATCAATAAAATCTACCGATGAAGTGATGACTTTCTATATTTAACAGTAGAAATGTTTTCTTTAAAACGCTAGAAACCTTTATTTATTCTTAAAAAACTACTTGCCTGCAAAACCTCTCCACATTATTATTTGAAACAAAAAATTAGATGAAGTCATATTTTTTGTCTTTTTTTCCCTGTATTTAGGGAAGGGTCTACAGCGGTGCAGTGTCTCACTACTAGATCAGACTCGTAGAGATCCGCCTGTTTACAGCCTCCCAAGAGCTGGGATTACAGGCGCGCGCCACCAGGCTCAGTCTCAATAGCCGTCTCAGCACGCCCTGGGGAGGGGCCGGCACGGCAGGCCTGGGGATTGAGCCAGGGCCTGTGTCTGACTAAACAGGTGCTTTAATCCGCTGAGCTATTTGGCCGGCCTTCTTTCCAAAGTCACAAAATATAAGTTGTCTTTTCACATTAAATTTTGTGTATAGTTATTTATTTATTTGTTTGTTTGTTTATTTATGTGGTACCGTCTCACTATGCACCTCAGACTGGTAGTGCTCCTCCTGCTTTCAGCCTCCCCAGCCCTGGGATTACAGGTGCTTGCCACCATGTCCTTTCCTGGTGGCCAGTCCATCTCACCGGGTCCCAGCCAGCACAGCATGTGGTTCCAGGGATAGAACCCTGTCTCGTGATTGCCTAAGCAGGCGCTTAGTCCACTGAGCTATCTCACCAGCCCTATTTATTTTTCAGACATTATCATTTTAAAAACACATTTTTGTCATTATTGCTTTTATAAATTATTGCTAAAGAATTATCCCATGCAAAATTACTTGTGGATCAAATGTATAAATTCTTCAGATTTGTAAGATTAAAAGTAAAAATACATCATAGTTAAAAACTAATTCAAACATATGTTTAATCCCTGTTTTCTATATTTTTATGCATTATAAAATGAACAAATAAAGAAATTAATTACCATAATGAATATTAAAAAGTTAAATTTTATTGATTTTAATTAAGTTTTAATATTCATTTACAATATTGTACATACATTAGCTAATTCATAAACCAATTTTCCTTTTGCATAAAATAATTATATTTAAGTTGATTTCATAATATGTACCTATATACTAGTACTAATAGTTTTCCAACACTTTGGAATTTCCTTTGCAAGAATATTTGCAAACGAAAAATAGCTGTGAACTTTTGTCAAAGCAAAAATATAAAAGGTTTAGAAGATGTAACATTATTTTTAGTATTTTAAAATATTTTTTAAGAGAAATACAAATTTAGGTGTTCTATAAAAAGTTTTTGAGTTTGTGAAGATGGTGTTGGAAAGGGACATTTTATGACAACAATCACTATATTGACAATGCCACTTTACATTGTCAATCACTTTCCTCTGTGGCCCCATAATCTCCTTGATCAGAAAATCTGGGATGCCACTGAGTTGCAGGATGTTACAGTACAGGTGCTCCTATGTCCTGAGTCCTCACTGACCTTGAAAGGCTAAGGTCCTTTTTCTTAGTAAAGTATCAGTATCTCATTATTATATATATGTTTAATAAAAATGAACTATATAGGTAAGTTAGGGGTTGAGTTCCTTACATTGCTTAAAAATCTTGGATCATCTACCTGGAAAACACTTTATCTCCTCCTCCTCCAAGAAACCTACACAGTGAGCAAGAATTGGAAGAGAAGAGAGTGAATAAAAGCAAGAAATGTTCTGTTCGTCTTGTCTTTGTATGTAGTATTACAGCACTGAAAATATCCCTGAACTTAATTTAGGGGACAAGTTACTTGGGGGCTTGTCTGGAGTATATATTCACCCATTATTTATTTTTATTTTTCTTGCTTGGCACAGCCAGCAGTTTGCCAGCATCTTCCAGTGTGACCGCAGGGTGAGCACTGTTATGATCTCATTTCTGCAATTACTATCTCTCTTGCCCAGGTAAGTGGTTTAAAAAACAAAAACCAGATACTTGGCATTTGTGGATTCTGTCTCACCCACGGACTCGCTGGCTCACATGGACTTTTCTGTGGTAAGCCACTTAACGCCAAAGCTGTTTTCTACCTCATGATTCATGCAACCCTTCTAACTATGTCAGGTCTTGGAGCAGTCGTTGTGGAGTTGCTGAGCATGCAATTATCTTCTCATCATTTCTGTTTTTGTCCCTCATTCTGGACCCTTTTGGATTCTTGCCAAAGATTTAAAAAAAAAAAAAAAGAGTTCATGACTAATATAAGAGTTGCATCTTCAATGTATTTGTAAAAGTAGAAATTTCTAGAAAACCGAATGTTAACTGATTTGACCAGTCCTAAAACTCTCAGATGTCACCTAGTAGGAGAGAGAATTTCAGTATGCTTTTCGTCATTACCTCTCTTGTTTCTTTCAAAAGTTCAATATCATTGTGAAATAATACAAGAAACTCCATAGCGGAGTACAATTCCTGTTTCATTTGAGTATCAAGCCAGTCACTATTTTTCCTAACACCCACATACTATTTTCTGCTGAGAACTATGGATGGTGGGCAGTAATAGAAGACAGGATCTTGACAGCAGCGAAATAGTCAAAAGCAAGAGTGCCTCCCTAGATGAGAGAGTAGCCCAGCCTCTCCTTTGCCTGTTCTCAAAGAGGTTTGCAGATGTTTACTTGGCAACCTAATAGCGCTCTCCATATAACATCTTGCATTTAAGTTATCTTTATAAAATGGTCTATTGGACTGAACAGCATAGGCTAGATCATAAGAAGATCAAAATTTGGAAATCGAAGGCTTTTTGAGATCAATTACTATGAAACCATCTATGGCTTTGAGCTAGACTTTAATTGAAGAAAGAAAGAAGTAAGATAAAGGAGAATGAAAACAGATTTAGAACATGATTTATCTGGAGAAATGAAAATGAACCTCTTGAAAAGGGTTAGTGGAAGGCATGTGCTGAGCAAAGTAATGGGATTGTAAAAAGAAAAAGGTAAAATTGAGTGTCCTTCAGTTCTGTGTATTATACCATGCAGTTTATAAATCTTTAATATAAAATTAGAAAGTCTTTTAGAAATGGTAAATCTATTTTTTTCCTTCTCAAGACAAGCTCTATATGTGTAGACCAATGCAAAACTCTTCTTAAACCATTCCTATTGATTTTGTTTGTTTCTTTTTAACAATGTGAATTTATCTCTGCATCAGCCTGCTAAAATGAGAATTAGTTGTAGAGAAGGTAGAATTATTTTATCCCACTGGTCTTAAATGTACAGGGCAACCAAGAGTACAAGAAAAAAGGAAGGAAACAGAGATGAAAAAAGGATTAAGATGTGTTGTGTATCAACCCCTCATGAAGAACACAATCACTGAAAATTATAAACACTATCAATACATATAAATATTGACAAGGACCAGGGTTTAATCCCCAGTGTCCATCCCCAGGCATGCTGAGCCTGTGACTAAGTCTGGGCGTAGTGGTGCACGCCTGTAATCCAGTGCTGGGGAGGCTGAAAACAGGAGGATCGCTACGAGTCTGAGCTGCGTAGTGAGACCCTTTGCCAAATACTTTAAAAGAAGAAAGAAATATAAACATTGAAAAAAAGAAAATCCAAGACAAAGCTGTTCTGACATAGAAGAAAGGGAAAAGAAATGAGATTCTGACTACAGCACATGTGCTTGGCTATGTAGTGGTGGAACCCGAAACAAAAAGTGAGACTGAAACAGCTAAATCTGTTTGTGCAGTCTTTCCAACACTAACTGTTCCTAATGTCTGAGGATTTAAAGTTCAGCTCTTCTAAACACATCCTCATCATCTCAAAATCTTAAAAAAGATCAAGATTAGAAACTTCTGCATGTCTTTTTAATTTTGTGGACAACTCAGATTCTATGGCTAAAATGGCATTCTCTGCTTTCTAGCCATTTGGCACTAGTGGCTGAAGATCTACGTGGTGCTTACAGAAGGGCAGTCCCTAGGGCTGGAGAGATAGCTCAGTGGACTAGTCACCTCCTTAGGCAAGCATGGGAACCAGGGTTCGATCCTCGGCACCACATGCCACATCGGCCCCACTCCCTGGTGTACTGAGCCAGCCACAGAGACCCAGCATAGGGTCACATGCCAATAATCCTAGCACTGGGAAGGCTGAAAACAGGAGGATCCCTATGAGTCCAAGCTGCATAGTGAGACACTGTACCAAATGCATGATAGATAGATAGATAGATAGATAGATAGATAGATAGATAGATAGACAGATAGATAGATAGATAGGACAGCCCTGCTGATACTGTAAGGCCCCCTGACTCAGTAGCATGCCTCGCTGAATGCCATGATAGATGAGCTATTTTGACTTTGAAGTACCAGCTATATATATGAATTGTTCCCCTCATCTAAACAGAGAAATCCTTGTACAAATAAGGGCCAACTCAAAAGTCCTTGTGATGTTCAGCTCCCGCTGCTCAGCTATCCATGACCTGGGGCAGGCTTGCCAAGTAGATCTAGAGAACAATCCTACATTCTACACTGTAGAGTAGTTTGTCCTTCAGTTCAAGGCAAATGGTAAGTAGCTGCATCTCGGAATATGCTTGTTAAAATAATGAACAACTAACCTTCTCAGAACTCTTTTTATCTGATTTGAATAATGTCAAAAACTAATCCCGCTTTCAAAATGAAGGCAATATCTTCAAAATATAAAAACCATTTTTTTAATACAAGGTCTCACTATATATTTCAGGCTGACCTTGAACTAACTGTGTGGCCCAGGCTGGCTGTCCTTGAACTCTTAGCCCTCCTCCTGTCTCAGCTTCCCAATTGCTGGTATTATAGACATGCACCACCATGCCTAGCCTCGCTGGTTATTTGTAAGTGAAACTCATTTAAGCTCATTTACATGAGTAGCATGGGTCCCTAAGAATATGAGATATGCAACAAATTCACTTTATTTAGAAATGAAAGATGGAGTCTAATGTGGTATGAATTACCCAGGGTCAGTGATTTCTCCTAGAGCACTGCAGGGTCACAGAGAAATAGGGGGATCGGTGAAAGCATTTGGGTAGGGAAAGGGACTACACAGATGGAGAGATCTTATTGAGATGATATGAGTTTATTCTGTAAATTGTGTGCAATATATTTATAAAATATTTTGTCTTCCAAAGCTAGAAGTATTTTGTCCAAGTTGATTTTTTTTTTTTTTTTTTTTTTTTTTTTTTTTTTTTTTTTAGTACAGAGTCTTGCTACACAGCTCAGCCTTGTAATGAACCTTCTGTCTCAGCCTCCCCAGAGCTGGGATTACAGGCATGCGCCACCATGCCCAGTTTCAGTGGTCCTTTTGGCATGCCCTTCTTAGGCCAGCTACCGCAGGCAGTACAGGGGATCAAACGAGGGACCTTGCACTTGCCAGGCAGGTGCTTAGACCACTGAGCTATCTCCCCAGCTCCATAAAGTGAATTTATTTAGTATTACTATGTTAAGGTATAAGGTCTTATTCAGCAACATACTTGTGGAACATTGTACAAGTGTTGTTGCCAATATACCTAAAATATTTTTAGATTTCAAAGTAAAAACTCATAGATCTGAAAAAAAAGCCCTATAGTCTCTGCCTTCAGAAATATTGCTAACTGTAAAGACAGATGTGTTTCACCGTCCAAGGTAACGATTGAGATCATTATATGATTCTGTAAAGTGTTGTAACAGACTAATGGGTTAATAAAGAGTCCTGGTTTTCCTTACACCTCTAAATGTTTTATTGCACTAAATTAAACAGGTAGTATAAGAAAATGAGGTTGTTAAATTTTGTGTATTTGTAAAAATAATTTTAATCATCATTTAAATTTAGAAGCTTAAAAAGGGAGAAATATACCCTTTCACAAAAAATTACACAGCCAGCTTCCAGTTTTTCAATATGTATATTTAAACTAATATAAGTGTAATTTTATTTTACATTCTGAGGAAAATGTTTGCTTACCTCAATCAATTTGTCCACCTTCATACATTAAAAAAAAATTGTCCACCCTCAGAGAACATAAAAACAATCATAATAGTTTCAACCTTTATCAGTGAGTTAATAGAAAATGACTATTTAATGCATAAATGTTGGCATTTTTGAGTGAAATAAAATAGGCATGGCTACCTAAGTCATCACTTGATACAGAGACAGTTCAATATGAAAGACCTTAAGAATCAAGCTCAGTAAATTGTATAGTGTGAAAGATTACAAAATAGTACTGTTGCCAAATGATATTTCACTGAGAATTTTAAGCCACAGAGAACATGCCTGTTTTGAGCTTGGAAATATTTTATGGATGCCAATCCACGCTCACCATGAATCACATTCTTAATATTTTCAAATCTTGAGTGAAAAGAGGCAGAGAAAAAAGAACTATGTAGGTCACTCATCAAAAGTCCTTTCACAGGCCGGCAAGGTAGCTCAACAGACTAAGCACCTGCTTAGGCAAATGCGCAGGGGCCAGGGTTCAACCCCGAGTACCGCATGGTGCGCCAACCCTGCGCTCAGGTGTGCTGAGTGGTTGACAGAGTCCAAGTGGTGACACACCCCTGTAATCCCAGAGCTGGGGAGGCTGAAAACAGGAGGCTGATCACCATGAGTCTGAGCTGCATAGTGAGACCCTGTAACAAATACATATATAAATAATAATGATAATAAATTCCTTTCTGTTTTCTCTAGGGCTTTATGCTGGAAAAATGAAGTTTGGTGTGAAGGTAGCTCTACTTCATCCAAGGCTGTGGGAAAAGTTGTCAAAATTTCAAAAGAACTGTTTGACCTCCAAAGAAGATTTTTCCAAAACTGGACAAAATTGGACACACTTTTTAAAGTCCAAAGAAAGCACATGTAAATTAGAGGTTACCATGTCTTGAAAACTTTGCCAAAGTACTTGCTGTAGATTTCACAACCGTCTTAACTTTTTGTTTACCTACTATAGAAAGATACTGTGGGCTACCTCTTGTCACCTATATTAAATCGGAAGGAAAATAAATGGTTGCCCTGGACAGGAGCGGTACAGTGCGTACTCTGCGCCATATTTTGTGCGTCAGGCCCAATTGTAATACTTGAGTGTCACCGTGTCACCCTATTGTCTGCAGAATATGAGGATTTTCAGGACTCTGTGGAAGAAGCCTGTGAAACCTGCTGAGGTCACTGTACTTTTCCCTTGCTCAGAGGTATCAAATAATTTCTGAATGTTTACTCTTTATGGTGCAGCAGTCATAGAGTTTTAAGCCTGTGCATGCTCACGCATATATGTGTAGATGGTAGAGCTGAAATAGACAGAGATGCTACAGACACAGATACAGACACAGACACGGACACAGACACAGATTCAGCTACAGACACGGACACAGACATGGACATGGACACTGACACAGCTACAGACTTGGACACGGACACGGATATAGATATAGATATAGATATAGATATAGATATAGATATGGAATGTTTCCTGGAAAAATGACAAAGCTAGGTACTCTTGGTGTTGAGTCTAAAAGATAATTACATATCTTTCCAAATATCTACTCCATTTTCCAGTATTTTTAATCTCTTCTAGAATGGTTTATGTTTAGCAGGCAGCATTCAAATACCTGGGTAGAAATTATTGTTGTTGTTATTATTATTATTATTATTATTATTATTATTATATATTAAAGCTTTGTGCCACTGAGCTATATCCCTGGCCCTATATATTTTAATCAGCCTTTCTACTCTCTCTGTTTTTCTTTAAATCACAGACTTAATGAATTTTAGAAATGAAAAAGGGATTATTGATGATAGCCAAATGAACATAATTTTATACATGAGCTACCTAACAGATATGTATAGGTTTACAGATATGTATTACATAATATATATATTTACAGATATATATATATATATATATATATATATATATATAACATGCACCCAAAATCAGAGTATTAGAAAATAAAAATATTGTTCATTATTATTATCCTAATAAACATTGACATTGTGCCCAATGCATGATTGATTGTTATGTTTTAATTGATTCTGTTGCTGGAGAGACACTGGCTTGGCTTCAGAGTGGTATTTACTACCCTTTTGCTTGGTTTGGTTTTACAGGAGAGTCCAGTCAAATTTAATTTATGCTATTTTCACATTTTACTACAGTTCTCACCCCTTTTTAGAAAGAATTTATTCCTCTTTCAAAATTTACGGGATTCCTTTACAACTTCTTTCTAAAAAGAAAAATAAGTCAGGTTGCAATTAATTCCATTACAGATAGTTTATGAAATTAGTGCTGACTCTGTCTCTTCCTTTACTATGGTTTGTGAGGCCTTAAAATGTAATTTAAGAGGTGAGATTATAAGCACTTCCTCATTCAGGAAAAAGCAAAAGGAAGAAAGCTCGTCTCAGGAAATATAAAAGCCTTCACCAAATGATCGTTTTATAGGCACTGTGAGGAAAAGGTGGATCACGTGTGAGTTGTGCTCTTTCAGAATAGTCCGTGGCAGTTTGTTAGGTTATAAATCCAAATGACTTTCTCGAATGCAAGTCACTTTAAGTCCTGGGGAATCTTCATGGAGAAGCTGTGAGTCCATACTTACTATTCCCAGGAGCCCATTAAGCAGCAAGACACCCCTCAGTGGGAGTCTAAAGTCCTGCGTTTCCAGGACGGCAATCCATCATTAGTAAAAACAAGTTCAGGGCAGTGGAGTGGAAAGCACTGGAATTTTAGGTAGCGCTCCTTCCAGAAAGGGGAGTTTGTGGCCATGTTACATCCACTCAGCCATTCTCCACTGGAAAAAACGTACCTTCCGGAATTCCTGGGGCAAGAAAACACACTTCCTACTACATCTCAGATGTTTCCTGGTCCTCTAAGAGCCAAGTAGAAATTTGGCCAAGTTTCAGTTTGGAATTTACTTCCCTTAGAGAAATTGAGAGTATGGACAGAAAAATTTAGAGATCCTTTCCACATCACACAACTCTCTAAGCAGCTTTTGAAAGTACAAGGTATGAGACCGGGTATGGTGGCGCACGCTATAATCCCAGTGTATGGGAAGCTGAAAGCAGGAGGATCACTACAAGTCCTATCTATATAGTGAGAGCCTGTAGACCCTGTACTGAAATACATAAAAAAGAAATGCAAGGTATGTTCTTGGGCCATATCATTTTGAATGCAAGTGATCTCCTCTGAAAACACATGATAAAAATGAACATTGAAAGATAAAATAGAGTATATATGACTAAAAGCATATACTAACGATAGCAAAAACACCTTTTTCAGTGTTTTATTTGCTTTTCAGCTTTGAAACTAAAACAAACTACATAAATTATCGTAATTTTACTGATTTCAAAGGAGAGCTCCATGCAACGAAAGTGAAAATGAACCAACATGACTCAGCGTCATAAATACAGATTATTTCCGTCTGAGCAGGATGACAGATCCCACTCAGTGCTTTCCCAAGGAGATCGGTAAATCAATTATAACACTCGCTCTTGGAGATCAGACATCAATATGAAAGCACAATATAGCTATCACTCTGCCAACCATTTAACCCACGGAATCTCTACACTCTTTTAATAGGGTAATTAATTTCTGCTTAGTGACTTACCCTGATTCTTAACATGGCAAAGATTCTTGCCCATGTTACATCTTCCTGAGACTGCATGGCCTGCTTCTTTCCTCGTCCCAAGGACTCTGTGATCGACCACTACACTATATTCTTTCTTGTCCTGATGCACTCAAAAGAACTTAAAATACTGAACCTCAACCTTCTTTTATTCATTTGGATTTAAGTACTTATTGAGCACCTATAACTTTTCAGACAGCATCCTAAATAGAGGAAATGCATCAGTCAATGAAGCAGACAAAATCTAGGATATACACTGTGGGAAGAGTGATCAACACTACCAATAAATAAAAATAAGGTATGTTATTGATAAAACCCAAAAAGTACAGCATGGAAAGTGAGAGTGGAGAATTTTAATTATAGAATTTTAATTATAAAGAGGACAAGGAAGTCCTCACATTGTAGCTGAGTGAGGAAGAATGAAAATAAGGAAGAAGGTGGGAAGCACACTGCTGGCTGAGTGAGAGTCAGCACAGAGACCCAGGGAAGCCCTGCCACAGGGCAGAGGAGCAACAGCCAAGGCTTCAAAAGACAGAAGAGAAACCAAGAGAGTGGGACAAGTAGGTTGAGGACACCATCCTAAGGGATGGACCCAGACTTTAGTCATGCTTTGAGCAAGGAAAGAAGAGATGGAAAAGAGCTGCCAAAGGGAGAGCATGTGAAGCGTGTGTTGAGTAGCACTGCTGAGACATGGACCGGTCTTCTACAGAAAAGTAAGGAACTCTAGCAAGCTAATGTGCCAGAAGTTGCTCTAGAGAAACATGTTGCTAAAGGCAGACTTACGCCTTCCAAATTTATACTGACGTCTAACCCCCACTACCTCAAAATGTGATTTATTTTCAGCTAAGTTTTTAAAGAAGTTTTTATAATAATAAGAGGTATTAGGGCAGGCCTTAATCTACCTGGTTAGTCTTAACCTGATGGAATTTTTGTCATTTTTTTAATGCATTTGGTACAGGGTCTCACTATGGAGCTGGGACTTGTAGTGACCCTCTTGCTTTCAGTCTCTCCAGTGGCTGTGACTACAGGTGTGTACCCCACGCCCAGTCTTAGTGGTTGGCTCAGTGCACCCGGGGGTGGGGCCAGTGGGGCATGTGGTCTGCTGGCATCGTTATGAGAAGAAACTGGCATGCAGAAAGCAGGCACCAGGCAGCCACACGTAGATAGGAGAAAGGTCGTGCAATTTCTTAGTTAGCAGGAAACTGTCTACAAGCCAAGACTGAGACCACAGTGGAAACCAGCATTGTCCAATACTGTCATCATGAGCTTCCAGTCACTTGACTAGGAGAAAATACATTTTTGAGGTTTAAATTGCTTAGTGTGTTGTGCTTTGTTATCAGAAGCCTATCAAAATGCTGTGTATTCCCTAATCAACCATGTAGTCCAATATGTTTCCCTGTAGAGAATAAATACAACTCAAACTATAACAATAATGGCAACAAGATAACTTTTGCTTCATAGTCTCCCCACTACAAATATGAATGTCTTTAATACATGATATGATATAGCTATCTGGACAGAGCATACACAGCATACTTATAGGTAGGTCTGAGCCAGTCATCTGGATGGAACGGTGGGGACTGCATCTAGTCCCTTCCTCTCTGTCCATTCCTCCACTCACTACCTCTTGGGGTAAAGAGGCTAGCTGTTTTGTTCGGCCATGGCATTGTACCATGGGGTATCGGCCCTGAACCCAGCTAGCCATGGACTGAAGCTCCTGATAGCACAAACCACCATAAATCTGTCCTCCTTTAAGTTTCAGGTATTAGCAAAGAAGAGCTGGTCAATATTGAAAGTCAGTACCAGGAGTGGAGCTGTGACTGTCCCTGCCCTTGTAGCTTAGAGGCCCTTGGAACTGCTTTGCAGGAGTCTGGAATGGGCTGAAGATGGAAGTTTCTGTAAGCAGAGATTGGTAGGCGATTGGAGTAGGCTTGAGAATGTCGGAATGCTTAAGGGTTGTGGATGGAAAAAATAATACTCCTGAGATTCCAGATGAAAATATGGATTATTGGGAATTGGACTAGAGGATTATTTGTTTCCTTCTGGCAGAGAATGTGCCTATGTTTTGTCCAGGCCCCAGAACCCGTGTGAGGCTGATTTTAAAGGTTATAGGCTAATTATGGATTAGGTGGAAGAAATATCTAGGAAGCCCCAACTTTTGTTCTGGGGCATGGACATTGTTAGCTGCAGGTAGTTAACAGATTTATAGAAAGAATTAGAAGGAGAAATTCCAAACAGAAACATTTGAAAAATTTTTAATTTGGCCAGAAAAGAATTCCTAAAAGAGGTAAAGACCTCACATTGCAGCAATGTGTACATGCCAGTGTTTATAGCAGCACAGTTCATAGTAACTAAATCTTGTGACCATAGTAGGTAAAGCCCATGCAGCCATCAAATGATAATTGGATAAAAATATTTGGTATTTATACATGATGGAATATTGCCTTTCTAAAGAAGGATACATTTATAGGAAAAGTATACACTTAAAGATACAATTTTAAGTGATATAGACAATACCCACAAGCTTAAATACCATATGTTTCTCTCATATGTGGTATGAAAAGTAAAAATACAATACACAAAATAAAAGACAAAAGGAAACAAGGAGATAGATTTACTGCAAGTGGAATAGTAGCCAATAAATAGAAGGAGAAAAAGGTTTTGAGAAAGGAGACACAAGAAAGAATTAAACTGTGTCAGACACATTCTCCAAACACAGTGATGGTCTTTGCTATATGTCATTAATGTGTACTGATCAATAAATTTTAAAAGTAGAGTCCCCCAGTTGGAGTGAAGCTTTCAAATTGGCTCATTGATGAATGAAAGGCAGCATGATGCTAGCTGCTAGACTTCAATAACAACAATTATTGATTTCATGGGTGGAGCTGCCTCACTCTAGATATATGGGAAAATTGGAGGGTCCACCATTGCTAGATGACAAGCGAGTAGCACAAAGCAGATTGCTACAGATTGATTTTGTTTCTTGGCCGACTAGAAAATGGTGTTGATGATAACAGTGGTGGGGGCAGTGGTGGCTGTGGTGGTGGTGGTGGCGGTGGTGGCTGTGGTGGTAGTGGTGGTGGTGGTGAAAGCAAAGGCTCCCAGGACCTGTACAAAAATGCAGTGCAAAATGAATAGTAGCTTCAAGTTGTTTAAAAAACATTACCCAAGAGATTTAATAAAACACTGACTATACTATTCATGATTTGGCCAGAATGCCACTTTCCCGTGGACATATTTGAGTAACACTAATTCTTTCCAATGATTTGTTTCCATCAAAATGTTTTAAAGTGGCCCAGGCTTTGTAATTCTCTAAAAGAGAACAACCTTATACAAATGTAATGTGAGTCTTAGATGTAATTTAAAATTTTCTAGAAGTTATGTTAGAAAAGTAAGAAGAAAAAGGGTAATTAATTTCCATAACATTTTATTTAACATAAGATGCCCAAATGTTTAAATATATGACAAATGAGAAAGATTATTCAATTATTTTGTTTTTTATTGTGGTAACAGGGATTGAACTCAGGACCCTGCATTTGCCAGGCAGGCACTTATTCTACTAAGCTATCTCTCCACCCCTCAATTATTAATAAATACATAAAAATGAAATATGTTTTCTATATTTAAAATTATTTAATATTTATTTTACTTGGCTAAATTTTTGAAAGGCACTGTATTTAAAGTACATCTAAGGCTACACTAGTGAGTCACATTCAATGTGTAAGAGGACCCGTGATTCTGTCTCTTCTGATATAGCACAACTTTAAAAGGTGAGTGCAATTTGTTTTGCTAATTGTATTCAGTGTGTCCTGATATTTATGATATTTTCTTCCTTTAATATAATTGGCCTGTAATTGATGATAAAAGTATGTGCAGCTTATACATGCAAAACACATGCAGAGATGCATTTAGTAGTAATTTTCCATCTTGGAAGACTGTTTTTAAGTTCGTACAATTCAACTCACATTCACCTTGAGTTCCCTCATAGTAGGCTTTGATTGTCAGTAGTAAAAACAAAAATTATGATCACACTGTGCAATGCATGGTGCCATTTTCATCAGAGTCTAAGAAGTACTTGGAAGAGAAGAGTAGGTAGAGGAAAACAGAGAAGAGCCTAAAGGCAGTTAGAAAAACCAGATTTTTTAATTTCAAGTCATGTTTCCTGATGATGCAAGCCGGGAAGTTTGGGTTAATATTAATTAATGAAAACTAGAAGGAGGTCCAGTGCTGTCACTTGGCTGCAAAAGGTCTCCCAAAATGCATGTAAGTAAAGAGCTGGTCCTTTGTTTGAGGAACGCTTAGGAAGCAGGGGCTAGTGGGAGGAAGCTAAGCAGGTGGTCCTGCTCCGGACAGCGGATGTGCTGCATCGTGTGGCACCAACTCCTGTAGGCCCAGCACCAGGGAGGCCGAGGCAGAAGGATAGCCATGAGTTTGAGGCCGATATGGGATACAAAGTCAGCTCAAAGGTAGACTGAACTACATAGCAACACCTGTCCAGAGAGAGAGAGAAAGAGCTAGAGCGAGAGCGAGAGCGAGCAAGCGAGCGAGCGAGCGAGAGAGAACAGAGACAGAGAGAGACGGAGAGGAAAAGAAAGGAAGGAAGGAAAAAAGAAAGAAAGAAAGAAAGAAAGAAAGAAAGAAAGAAAGAAAGAAAGAAAGAAAGAAAGAAAGAAGAAAGGAAGAAAGAAAGAAGAAAGGAAGGAACAAAGAAAGAAGAGAGAGAGAGAGAAAGAAAGAAAGAAAGAAAGAAAGAAAGAAAGAAAGAAAGAAAGAAAGAAAGAAGGAAGGAAGAGAAAGAGGAAAGAAAGAGAGAAAAAGGCAGGCAGGCAGGCAGGCAGGCAGGCAGACAGACAGACAGACAGACAGACAGACAGACGGACAGACAGAAAAAAAGAAAAAGGCCACGGGGACCCACAGCCCTCTCTCTCCTCGTGGCTCTTCACCACCGCCGGTCCACGAGCCTCCCGCCACCTGCCCGTGCACGGCTCGTGTCCACCGCAGGCCCACTCAGTAAGGCCAACCAGGCACGAGCTAAAACCTCCGAAACTGGGAGCCAAAGTGACCCGCCCTTTCTGTAGCCAACTCCTTCAGTCATCGGGTCGGAGTGAAGGGACTCGCACAGCGCTGCAGCAGGAGAGGTCAGTGCCGCAGAGTTCTGGCCTTCGGGAAGACAGGGAAGCACCGAGGTGGGTGCACGGTGGCGCTTCGCATTTCCTCTGATTCAGAGGCAGAAGGGTCACAAGTGTCAGCCCCACCTGGATAATTTTGTGGAACCTTTTCTTAAAATGTAGAATAAAAAATGAACTGTATCAATGGTTTAATCTCCAGTATCACAAATATATGAATGAATAAAAATTTACAAGATAAAACACTGAAAGAAATATGTTCTGCCTAATTAATACAGTAGAGAACTTGCCTAGGGATTCAGATATGTCAGTAACTTATATGGAATCATCTGATCTGATTCTTTCTATAAAATAGATTATAAAAACATTCACAGGTTTTAAAATCCAGCACCTTATAAAATTCTTGCATACAATATATCAAATATAAAAAGTATAAATTTGAACCAAAAGGCTCATGTCTTAAACTGGTATAGAAAATTAGATTTTATTAGTGGAAGAATTGCTTTAAGTGGGTAAAATATATTTGCCTATAAATTGAAATAATAAGGCTGGTGAGATAGCTCAGCAGACTAAGCGCTTGTTTAGGTAAGTTCAGGGGCCAGGGCTCCATCCCTGGCACCGCATGCCACGTTGGCCCCACCCCAGGGCGCACTGAGCTGGTGATAGAGTCTGGTCTGGTGGTGCAAGCCTGTAATTCCAGTACTAGGGAGGCTGAAAAGAGGAGGATCACCAGGAGTCCGAGCTGCATAGTGAGACAGTGGACCAAAAAAAAAAAAAAAAAAAAAGAAAGAAAGAAAAGAAAGAATAAAAAATTAGTAAAATCCTTACTCCATTTAATTTGTTATATCCCAGATAATAATCTTGTTAGATTGCCTGGGGCATTTTAAATGTATAATAGGAAAAAATTTCAATCTAAGAAGTATTAGAAATTCTGTTCCTAACAGCTATTGAAATTTACTCTCTGGCCGGGATATAGCTCAGTAGCATAAATGCCTGCCTGGCAAGCATAAGGTCCTGAGTTTGATCTCCAGTACAAAAAAAAAAAAAGAAAGAAAGAAAGAAAGAAAGAAAGAAAGAAAGAAAGAAAGAAAGAAAGAAAGAAAGAAAAAGAAAAAAGAAAAAATTTACTCTTATACAGAAAAAGGAAAAAAAGTAAAACCTCCATAAGTCTTTCCCAGCAAGTAATCACATAAAACAAAATACTGTACCACTATGTTCTAACGCTTCACCTGAACTTTTGAGAAAGCTGTAGATTTCAAGACATAAGCATATACTGAAAGTGTTACCAAGGTATGTTTGTCAGATTGTTATTTGCATTGAAGGACTCAAGTAACTATCTAAGATTTATCAAATTGATGGATACTAAGAAAATAATTTATGGCCTTATTTGCCAAATTCACAAACCCTGAAGAATAACACTGGGATCAGGGGATAAAAATCACTCTTTTGATCCTAGAAAACCAATATCATAGAATTTTTTTTTAATTTTATGTATTTGGCATAAATATGTATGTATGTATTATGTATTATGTATTTTATGTATTTGGGGCACAGGGTCTCACTATGCAGCTCCAACTCATAGTGATCCTCCTATTTTCAGCCTCCACTGCATTGGGATTACAGTCATGTGCCACCTTACTGGGACTCAGTCCCAGGCTCAGTGCGCCCTGGGGGCAGGGCCAGTGTGGCATGCGGGACCAGGAATCAAACCCCCATCATAGAATCTTTGCCAGCACATTAATGCATTATGTAGGTAAATGTATTTATAAGATGAAAAAAAAAGTGTTGGGTAGAGAATGTAAAATCCATGTTAATACTTAACTATTCCACAGTAATTTGTGATAACTATGCTCTACTTTAAAAAAAAAATCTGTAAGTCCAAATAGATGACCTCTGAAGTATCTCTATCATGCTGTCATGATTTTTTTTAGAACTTTGCAGGGTTTTTTTTCCATAATTTTATTGAGAAACAAATGGCAATGAGACAGTTTCAAACCAAATTGGTAGGACAGTTTCAATAATTAACACATTGCATACATTCTTCTTAGTGGTTAATTGCTGTACAAGATGCAGACATGATATCCTATTTACAAACACTATTAGAACAAATCCTTCTATTCATTAAGAGAATGTAACTATATATCTATTCTAACCATTTTGAATACACAGATACAAAATAGACATTCATCTGTATCCCTTTTTTTGTTAAGTTCTGTTATTTGAATATTATAGGTGTGTTAACTCAGCAAAATATTCTAAAAGAGTCCAGTAGTCCATAATAGTATTGGGTCTTCTGCTTCACTGGCAGTGTCAGAAATTGTTGACCAGAGTCCTCTACAGCTCAACATAACTGCATGACTTTACTTCTTATACTTCACTTTTATACTTTTCTGCTGGATGGTTAAAACCAACGTAAAGCAGGACCTATGTAACAAGAGTTGTAGCTTTGGATCTGATAAGGTCAGTGAAATCCCCTCAGGATTTATCCTGAGATCCTGTACCTCAGATTGTAGAACCTTTGTCAGTGTCAGCCGTGTGGATGAGTCACGGCCATTGCTTGACCAATGTGCTCTCTTTGAAAGCCTGAGAGAATGTTTTCTCTCCATGTGACTCTCCTTAGGCACACTCTACATCTCTCATCACTTTCCTCTTTGGCCCCATAATCTCCTTGATCAGAAAATTTGGGACACTACCGAGTTACATGACGTTACAGTACACGTTCTCATATGTCCTGAGTCTTAATTGACCTTAGAAGGCTAGGGCCAAAATGTTGGCTTTCTTTGCGGCCCTCCTTTTTCTCTAATTTGGTCTGCAAACTTAGGTTGTTAACCATCCAGAAGACAAGCTTATTGTTATTACCATACAACCTAGGCTGTTAAGCTTAACCTCACTATCTGTCTGCATATCAAACATCTTAGGCATAACATGGAACAGGTAGTTTTCATCAAGCATTGATATGTTGAACTTTAAGTCCCTATAGAATATGATGAAAAATCTATCATGAATTTGTACAATTCTGTGTCAATTTTCAAATTTAAGAAAAATTATTTTCAAATTTAGTTTGGAAAATCTTATAATTTTGAAATTGTTATCTGTAGATACACCTGTGAGAAAATAACTCTCACAGTTCTGTGTAAAACCCCATTTCTCTCTGGTGGAAATAGGCTCAAAACCAGCCCCTGAGTGCCTCCACCTGGCTATCCCAAAGCACTTCAGACTAAGAATGTCTAAAGTAGAAGTCAGGGCCAGCAAAATAGCTCAGTGGAGTAAAGCATCTGAAAGCAGGCACAGGGGCCAGAGGTTCAATCCCTAGGCCTGCCCTGCTGGCCCTGTCCCTGGGGCACACCGAGCCAGCAATTGAGACTGGGCTCACCTGTAATCCCAGCTCTTGAGAAGGTGTAATAGGGGGATCACTATGAGTCTGATCTAGTAGTGACACACGGAACACCCCGTAGACCCTTCCCTAAAATGCAAATAAATAAATAAGTAATAAAAAATAAAGTGAAAGTCACTGCCCTATCTACTCATCTTCATTTTCTTGATGTCACATCTCCTTATAGACGTGGCCACTATCCCTCCAGTGTATCTGAGCACACTTGAGAGCTCTTGGACACATCTTTTGACCATGAGCACTAATTGTTTTCAAAGGTTAGATGAAAAATGATGGGAGGTGGGAAAAAGACAGGCTCCAGCTTCAGAGATGCACAGAGCACCTTCTCTCTGCAAGTGCTGTGACAGTATCATGCAACAGGTGGCTCATAAGCACCCACCTTACGATCCTAGAAACAGCAGAGCAGTTTCTAGGGTGCCTTGTATAATGTTATTAGTATCAGACAGAAGCCTGCACTCTCAGGCATGATTACCTCACCACATCCTACCTACGTCCTATCATCCTACAGGTTAGGATTTCAAAGTTGATTTTTTTACGCTTACATTTACTTTTCCACTTGACCCAGAGTGTCACACATGCCTGCCAGGCAATTTACCAATTTTCAAGAATAATTCCAATGTGACCTGGACACAGAGCGCTCTGATTCATTTAGATCACTCCATGTATTCTAAATTCCCTCAATGAAAAGAAATAATTAAGTTACTACAGTCTTTTAGTAGAATGAAACCTCTAATATATAAAAACATTTTGGCTTGTTTCGACCAAGATGTGCTTATGTAGTTTGCCTGACTTGATTTCAAGCCACCCTCGCATTGTAACATAGATGGTGGGCATCCAAAACGAAGAGAACACACACCAGAGAGACTGGGGCTTTTCTGCAAGCTCCCTATTAATTGGTGGCTGAGACAGAGGCCTGGCGGTCATAGGTTCAGAGATAGACAGGAAATATAAGAAAGATTATGAGCTAGCTATGGACCTGAAATGCCAGCTACCACCCACTCTAGCTGCCTAGCTCTGTAAATTACTTAGCTTCTGTGAGGCCAGCACATAATTATACCTCTTGGTGTTGTGGGAAGAAAATGGCATTGTCAAAAGTATACTAGGTGTGAGGTAAATGTCTTGTCAGTGTACTGCTGATAAGCAATCGTTGAAGTTTTAGCATGGTTTTAATAAAGATTAAATGGGATATATATATATATATATATATATATATATATATATATGAATGTCTAATATATGTAAGTACTTGTGAGTATTTGGTACAACTACCAAAATTGCCAGAAGTCTCAGAATAGACTTAACTGCTATGATCATTCTTGTTACCAAGTCTGAATTTCTAATCTACTTAGCTAGATACCCAAATTAGAAATTGTAAATATATGGTCAGGCCATAACAAAAAAAATGCTCTGTTGAAAGTTTAAGCTGAGGAGAAAGCCCTGTATTTGTGCTCCCTTCTCTAAGCTGAGAGTCTCCTATAGAGTCACGTCTTAATTCTTCTGTTTCTCTACAGTTCTGCACAGATCAATATAAAAGTGACTTCCATAAATGCTACTTATTGTCCTAAGTCAATAAAATATAATTATATAAATAGGATTTATAATGCTTACCTATAGCTGGTTACCTTGCAAAACCTGCCTCTCTCTGATTAGCGCTGGTAACACACTCTATTACCGTTCTGCCACATAGGGGCTGTTTCTTTACTCAGGAGATTGACACTGTCATTTCCAATCCAAAGACTCACGTGTCACTGTCACAGGCCTGGTTTTGATCTTTGAAGCACCTCTTCCTAAACTGGTATTCAGACTCCTTGCTTTTAAGAGAAGGCGACCTGGTGCCTCCGTCAGTTATTATTAACCTGAGGACAAACACAAATCCAGTCATGACAGATGTGCCTTGTGACATAAGCATGCTGTTGTCTCCCAAATTCCAGCATTGCCAAGCTGTCTAACAAGTAGAGCCTGGCCTCCTGACTGGTACTGTGCATACAGGAAACTATCTGGACAAAAGCTGAATCTGTTTCAAATTAGGAAAACAGAAATACAGTAAGACGATTGCAGGATTATTAAATCACTGAAAACAATTTATCAGGTCAGTAAGCTGTCACATCATCTGTCACATAAATGAGACAATAAAAGAGATTTGGGCTCTAACACAGTCTAATGAAATGCAAACTGAATCTGATCATTCATTTTTTAAAAATTCCTTATTTTTATTATCTTTCTGGAGTGCATTTCCTAGTTTTAGTAATTGTTTGTCAAGAATTGAGTCCCCTTTTTGAAGTTCTTAAATATTTGCTCTTTCATTTTCTGAAATCTTGTTTTAGAGAACTTGGATGTTATACATTTTTTGTATTGCTTTTTTTTCCATTTGAAAATCAGTAAAACTTGAAATGATTTCTAGTAATAACTACCATTTATTGAAAATTTATTTCCTAGGATAATACTTTTTAGGTAATAATATTTTACTCTCACAACATTCAGGAATAGAGTTGATATCTATTCATACATTGAAAACTTATGAACTAAGCAAAATTAAGTAATGTAGTCAGTAAGCACAAACCCAAGAAAGATTTAGAAGTTAAACTGAAGTCTTTCCCATGCCAAAGACTGTTTTTATCACTTTCCTTTTAGTTAGATGCAAATCACTTTTAAAAAATTATGACAACCATTATTAGTACAGTACAAAGGAGGAGTATGGAGTCAAGCTTAGATTCAGGTTAGTGGGGACAGTACAGGTTAGGATCCAGGCAAACAGGACATAAGAATTAAAAGCAAGTTCAGTAGTCACTCCTGTGTCCTAAGTCCAGAAAATAAAATCATATAAGTAGACTCTATTCAAAAGAAAACCTGCTTTTGAGCAAAGAATCAAATGACCGATAGACATAAATGTGCTTTTTTAATGCAGTAATTGGAAAACAGGTTTTGTTCTGATGTAATGTAACTTGAAGGTAAGTGGAAGAGGGAATGCTTCAATCATCTGGTGATCCATCTACATACATTGCCCTCGTGCCAGTTATGCATCCACATCTTCTTACTCCAAAGCCAGCCTTCTTTGCCTTGCGCAGGACCCTTTAATGTTTGTCTTTGCCAGCTGGTACAGTGCCCTCATGGTTAAAGATTTAGGGTATGGGTGTTGCCCCCAAAGAGGCAGGCATTTCTCTTTCTGGCTTAATTGTTATATGCTTTGTCCCATTAGCTCAACTAGCAAGGGAAGGCTTTCTCCATAACATCCAACCTCTGCTGGTGGACAGCTCTTCTGCCTTTGTCATGTGGGGTGTGGGTCCTTCTGTGATTTTGCTAGCATAAACATGAGCATCTTTAGTAAGAAGCTTTCAGAAAGGTTTTCTGGTACCCCAGGGGTGGCTTCTGGTTTTACATTCACTACCTCCAGCCTGGTGGAAAACTTCATCATCTGATCAGGTCCACCATTCTTTGGAAATGTCTAGATTTTAGCCTTGGAACATGGAAACTCCTCCTTGTTAGTCATGTCCTAAACCCACAATGGTATTTGGGTCACAGCTTCCAATGGGCTGAGTCTAAATCTGGCTCCCATGCCAAGAAGGCTGGAGGCCATGCTTCCCCCATAACAGCAAGGAAACAGGGAAAGAAGGAGCCACGGATGACAGCACATCCTTCTGAGCCATGGCCCACTGACAGTGACTCCATCCCTAACCAGGCTTGGCTACTGAATTCATAATGGATGAATCCACTTATAAGCATGGCACCCCCATGATCCAAGTATATCTTAGTGACATGGGACTGCAGGGGACTTTTTAGATCTAAATCATAACGCCTTTGCACATTCTGTCTCTTGGTCCTGCAATTAGAAGTTTCTGTCAACATCTAGCTTTCATTTTCTTTACCCTTAAAACTCCTATACAAATTCTACACACATCCTTTAAGATTTCTAGTGCAATTTCCCACACATTTGTCCAAATTTTTCTTATTAGTTGATATTTTCAAATGTTTCTTAGTATTTTCCCACTTATTTTTTTAAAATCTTTTCATTTTTTTTTTTCATTTATTTGGTGCAAGGTCTCATTATAGGGCTCCAACTCATAGGGATCCTTCTGTCTCGGCCTCCCCAGCGCTGGGATTACAGGCATGTGCCATCATGCCTGGTTTCAATGGCCAGCATGGCGTGCACTGCCAGAGATCTAATCCGGGTCCTTGCGCTTGCCAGGCAGGCACTTACACCACACAGATATCTCCCCAGCCCTCCTGCTTATGTTTTAACTATAATAAAATCAAATTTCTTCCTGCCATTCAGCATATGAAAGAACATTATTTATTAAATTCATTTAGAGTGTTATTCTAGATGCACAGAAGGGTCAAGAGTAGAAGAAAATGCAGAAACATCTTCTCACTGTGTGCTAACCTAGATAATCCAGGAAGATGAGCGCAGGAAGTAGGAGCTTATTCTTCCTTTACTGAGAAAGAAAGACAAGTGTTAAGAAAGAAAAGAAAGGAGGGGACCCCCAGCAAAATAAAAGAACTAACAAGATAAGCCAAATTCATGTTTTTCTTATTCTTTTCATAATTTTTCATAGGAAAATCTTAAACTCTGCTAACACTTAGGATTTTATAGTTTAGGATTAGGTTAACCCTGGTTGACACCTGGGTAAGTAAATCAAAAATTCTCGAAGTCGTCAATGCTCTGAGGTACTACCTGAGAAAAACACTGGCATCATTTGGTGTGACCCTCTCACCTCTTACTGGTACTCAGTCTCAATAAGAATCTTCCCTTCTATGCATGATGCTGTGGCCATATTCTAGGTCCCTGCCTATGTCAGTCTGGTCACTCTAGGAGAGCCATCCTGAGTGGGATTTCATTCTGTCATGACAGTGTGGTTATATCCTGCTCTTGCTCACATCTAACACCCTTCACACCCACACCACCACCATCCTCTAATGCCTTTCACCTCACAGTATGGAGTACAGTGGGCTCAATCATCTACCCACACAGACATCGCAAACCTTCTGTCTTCTGTGTAGCGAGAGATTTATTCAACCCAGGAGTTCCTTCTATGTGGTGGTCATTGAGAATTTGGTAGTCATCAGGAGAGACTGGAAGGGACACCATAAATGAGTCATTTTCTCATTCTTTCCAGCTGAGTCACTCACTCTGGTGCACACTCACAAACTCATGCCTACTCACTGACACACATGAACATAAAACAAGTTCCTGAGTGGTCAGTTACCTGTTGAAAATTTGTCTTACATTTTCTACTAGACTCTAAATCCTAAATGTGAGGTGAAAATATAATTTATTTCTGTCCTTCCTGTTCTATATAAATAGCATTTTTATGTATGGCAAGAAGACAAAATATTTGTTAATAGGAGAATGAATTGCCTTATTTTTAATTCCAATAAATTAGGTTGATTAGTTTAACCACATAATTAAGAGTTTCACTTTAGCAATAACCAATCATTGACAGTAACAAAATAATGACTCAAAAATTGTTCACTTAGGGACTAGTTATAATCAGTCACTCAACAATATTTATTAGAAAGTTCACTATGTGCCTGAATTATTTGTTTGCCAATTTGTTGTTTAGTCACAAAACTAAATGAAATGACTGCTATTATATTATAAAGTTCAAAATCCAAACTACAATGGGCACATGTGCAAGTATTTACTTTTCAGGTATCATGCCAATGGGGATGAGTAAAAATAAAGTGTAGAGAGAAAAACACAGTTATGTTACACTCTATAATTCCACCAACATAACAATCAATGCAGTATGGTGCAAGTTCCAGTTAACTAATTGCCTTTCCTAAAAAGGTGTGGGCTCTTTGGGATCAATAGCTATGTTTGTTCTACAGTTTTACCAGCAACTAGGCATTGAGAAACTGCCTGAGTGAAGGAATATATAATACTACTGTGGCTATCACTCCTGGTAGCTGGAGGGAAAGGTCAAGAAAACTCAGATTTTTACTGTAAGAAATCAGATTCTTTGCCAGTTTGATATTATTTTGAATTATAGATGTACCACTTAGTAAATAAGTAGAACAGGCTATTGCCTGTGTAAACACTGAATTTCACATTTGTGAAATGAATTAGTTACTATCTAATTCAGTTCTTTGTGAGGATTCAGATAGCAAACACAGGTGCTTAGCCCCTTACCTAATAAACAACATGAAATTATTAAATATATATTAATTTATTATTATTCATTTCTCCTATATTTTATTTTTGTCACAAATAATGGAAGCAGAGAAGGCATATACACTTCTTTTCCGTGTAAATCTGACAATAGCTTCACATTTATGGACAATAGGATACAAAGGCTCCCTAAGCTTTCTGTTGCAACAAGTGGTAATGCTCATTAATGCTAAGAGATGAACAATTTCCACAACTTGAGATTGAAGGGATCTATGTCATTATTTTGTTTTGTTTTTAATATTTATTGTTTAGACTTGTAGATTTAGTAACCAAGTTCAGTAGCATAGCAGATACAAAGGCGACACTCAAACTATATTGGTGCTTGTTTACATTACATAATGATGACATTCCTCGCGGGGAGTTGGTACATGAACAACACATCTCAGTTGTTTTTCTCGCTCCTCTACTCTCCACTCCCTCCTTCTCCCATCATCTCTTGGTCTCCTTCCAACTTGAAGAAAAAAAAAGTACAATCCTACTTCCTATTATCTGTTTAATTCTTTATTTATATTTCAAGTTTCTCAAATAAGAGAAAACGTGATATTTGTGTACTTGATTTCATTTCCCTTAGTATTATGGCCAGAAGGTGCAGCCATACCCCTACGGATGATTCAGGGCTATCCATCCTTATGACAGAGAGGACTCTCTGGTGCGTAAAAATACCATACATAGAGTGCTTCCAGGATGCAGCTCTCAGGAATTATGCTGCTATGACATGGATACGCGTGTGTCACTGCCACATGATACTTTAATTAAGATAGGTGAATGCGTGCAAGGTAAATACGTGGAAAAAATGAATTTTTTACTTTAATAGTTTGAGGAATCTCCACGCTGATTGCCACAGTAGTTGGCCTAATTTACAATTCCACCACATATATAGAAGTGTTCCCTTTAACCTCAGCCTCACCAGCATTTGTCATTTTTGACTTTTTGTTGATTCCCACTCTTTTAGGAGTAGATGGTTTCTCTCTGTTGCTTTAATTTCCATGTCTGTAATGGTCAGAGATGTTGAACATATATTGACATATATTGGCCATTTGTACTGCATCTGAGAAATGCTGATTGATTTCACTTGTCCATTTTTAGTGGGTATTTTATTTAGAGGGGTATAATATTTTTGAGATTTTTATGCATTTTTAAATATCAGTCCTTCCATGCACTAAACTAAAGGCAAAATGGATTAAAGATCTAAACATTAAAGCAGATAAACTAAATCTCCTGGAAGAGAAAGTAGGAGGAACTCTTGAAGACATAGGGGTAGGCAAAGAGTTCAGGAACAGATTTAAATCACATGGGAAACAGTTGAAAGAATTAACAACTGGGACCTGCTCTTACTAAGAAGTTTTTTCACTTCAAAAGAAATTACCAACAAAGTGAAAAGGTAACCCACAATTTCGAAAAAAATCATGACAAATAAGTACCCAGAAAAAGGTCTGCTCTCTAGAATTTATAAACAACTAAAAAACACTAGGGCCCCAAAGTGTAAAGACCCAATCTAGAAATGGGCATCCGAGATGAACACACGCTTCTCAGAGGATGAAATTAAAGATGCGAATAAATATATGAAAAAATGCTCCACATCACTAGCCATCCGTGAAATGCAAATTAAAACAACACTGAGATATCATCTCACCCCAGAAAGAATGGCTATCATAAAGAAATCACCCCACAACAAATGTTGGAGAGGCTGTGGGGTAAAAAGGAACCCTTCTCCACTGCTGGTGGGAATGTAGACTGGTTCAACAATTATGGAAATCAGTGTGGAGACTCCTTAGAAAAGTTGGACTGGAACCCATTTAAACCAGCTATTCCTCTACTGGGAATTTTCCCAGAGGATCTGAAAACATCATATCATAGAGATATATGTGTGCCTATGTTTATAGCAGCACAATTTGTGATAGCCAAATCTTGGAAACAACCAAGATGCCCATCACCTGAGGAATGGTTGAAAAAGATGTGGTATTTTTACACAGTGGAGTACTATTCAGCTATTAAGAATAATAAACTCGAAGGCTTCATATTGAAGTGCATAACACTTGAACATATACTCATAAGTGAAATAAACCAGACACACATGTGTAAATATCATATAGTTTCCTTAGTATGAGAACTCAGAAGAAGAAATACAAATAGAAGCGTACAATACAAGTAAAAGGAAAGCAGGACCTCGAGGACCAACTACTGAAGAGAGGGAAAGGAGAAGAGCTAGGAAATAGGACAATGTCAAGCCATACAGTTATATGTAGAAGATGGACAAGGCAATGATCCTGAGAATCTCCAGAAGATTTTTGAATCTAGTAGTTAATTGGAAAGATTCTCACCCTGACTAACTATATATACTGATACCTGTGAACTAAGCAACTGCACTGCAGATGGTAATCGATAATAGTAGTTTCATGTTTAGGGTGCCTGTCATTCTGTTCTTCTGAATACAGGCTGCTTGTCATGACATGCCAGTTGCTGCTATGCTGTCTCTTGGGTAGATGGTTGTTCAAAAAGAAGTGGGTGGTGAATGAAAGCAAGAGACAGGAAAAGGAATATTGTGGGACTGTCTTGCTTCAAGGTTGTATATGGTTAGTTTTTGGATTTATGTGTAAACATAAGGAGTATATAATTCTTTATGTCTATTTTTAAAATGTACTCTAATTTTTCAGTTTTTTTTATCATATCATGTAGGGACTTAAAGTTCAACATATCAATACTTGATGAAAAATACCTGTTCCATGTTATGCCTAAGAGGTTTGATATTCAGACAGACAGTGAGGTTAAGCTTAACAACCTAAGTTATATGGTAATAACAATAAGCTTGTCTTCTGGATGGTTAACAACCTAAGTTTGCAGACCAAATTAGAGAAAAAGGAGGGCTGCAAGGAAAGCCAACTTTTTGACCCTAGCCTTCCAAGGTCAACTAAGACTCAGGACATATGAGAACTTGTACTGTTACATCATGTAACTCGGTAGTGTCCCAAATTTTCTGATCAAGGAGATTATGGGACCAAAGAGGAAAGTGATCGATGATGTAGAGTGTGCCTAAGGAGAGTCACATGGAGAGAAAACCTCTCAGGCTTTCACAGAGAGCACATTAGCCAAGCAATGGCCATGACTCATCCACATGGCTGACACTGACAAAGATTCTACAATATGAGGTACAGGTTCTCAGGATAAATCCTGAGGGGATTTCACTGACCTTATCAGTCCACATCTCGTACAGCAATTAACCACTGGGAAGAATGTATGCAATGTGTTAATTATTGAAACTGTCCTACCAATTTGATTTGAAACTGTCTCATTGCTATTTGTTTCTCAATAAAATTATGAAAAAAAATAAATATCAGTCCTCATGGTCAGCCAGACAGCTCAGTAGATTTAAGCGCCTGCTTAGGTAGACACAAGGGCCAGGGGTTTGATCCCAAGCCTTCCATGCTGGCTGCATCCCTGGGGCATGGTGAGATAGCAAATGAGCCTGGGCACGGTGACACACATCTGCAATCCCAGCACTTGGGAGGCTGAAAAAAGGAAGAATCACTACGAGTCCAATCTGTGTAGTGAGACCCTGTAGACCCTGTACACAAAATAAATATCAGTTCTCTGTCCAGATGACTAGCTGCCAAGTTTTCCCACTCTGTACATTGCCCCTTCATTCAGTTAGCTCTTTTCCTTTGCAGTAAAGAAGCTTTGTATATACATTCCTGTCTGTTAATTCTTGGTGCTGTTTCTTGTGGCATCTGAGGGCTGTTTAGAAAGCTCTTGCTTACAACTGTGTTCAAGCAAGAGCTTTCCTTACTTTATCTTCCAGAAAATGTTCCTGTATTAATACTTAGAACTTTGATTCATTTTGATTTTAGTTAGCACATGTGAAGAGACCCATGGCTTGACTCAAGAGATTCCGCACACAGATAGCCAGTTTTCCCAATACCATTTGCTATTTGAGCTATCTTTCTTCCAGTATTTTTTAATATTGGGTACCAAATGGAGGACCTTACACTTGCCAGGCAGGTGTCTATGCCACCGAGCTACAGCCTCAGCCCTACTATATGTTTTTGAGCCACTTGTTAAATACCAGAGAGCTGAAAAATGTAGGGTTGTTTCGATAGCCTCTGTTCTGTTCCATTCAGCCTGGTGTATTTCTGTGCAATTTCTATCCTGCTTTTATTACTGTAGCTTTCAATATAATTTCAAGTCAGGGATTATGATGCCTTCTTCTTTATTCTTGTTAAGCAGGAATATTTTTGCTATTCTGTGTCTCTTCTGGTTGCATATGAATTTTACAACGGCTTTCTCCCCTTCTGTTCGGAAGGCTGTGGGCATGTTGATTACAATTTGATTGAAGCTGTATATTAGTTTCAGAAGGACTGTCATTTTTGAATAGAATGTCATTATATATCCAGGAACAAAGGACATCTTTCCATTTCCTGATGTATGCTTTGATCTCCCTGTTCAGAGCACTGTAGTTTTTATTGTTGAGGTTCTTTTTTATTTCTTTGGCTAGGTTAATTCCTATCCAGACTTTCTCAATGCTACTGAGGACGGTGTTGTTTTCCTAATTTTCTCTCATTGAATTTATCATTAATGTACAGGAACGCTATTGACTTTTAGGTGTTGATTTTGTGTCCTGCTACATTTGTGCATGCCAAGCTGTACCTGCATCCGTGGCATGAGGCACACTTGACCACGATGTGTGATCCTTTTGACAATTCTCTGTACTTCACTTGCAAATATCTTGTAGCCAAATTTTGCTCCTATGGTCATTACAGAAGTTGGCTTATCGTTGGCCTTTTTAGTTGGATCCTTATTAGTTCTTGCCATCAGGATAATGCTAGTTTCCAGAAATAATTTTGGGAGTACTCCTTTTGTTTGGATTTCACTAGAGAGTTTGAGGAGTATTTGACATTAGATCCTCCATGAAGTTCTTGGAGACTTCAGCGCTGAATCCATCAGGACCCATGTTTTCTCAGTTGGTAGATATTTTATTATTATTATTTCAGTTTCATTATATGTCATTGAACTAGTCAAGGTTTTTAAGACTTCTTGTTTTAGTTTTCATACTTCATACGTGTCTAGGAATGTAACTATTTCTTCTGAATTCTCTAAATTATTAGTGTGCTAGTTTCCAAAATAGTTGCTGTCATGGTTTGGTGTTTTTGTAAGGTGAACAATATAGTACAAGACACATTTTATAATATTAGTTTATCATGAATCACCCAACAATCAAATACAACAAGTGCAAGAAATCTATCCACACACTAAATACTAAAGATTCCCGCTGAGGGCCTGAATCCTGCTATCCTCCATGAGTCCAGATGAAAACCGAGGGTTCATAAGAATGGCATGCACAAGTCCACTTGGTGGCTTAGAGCCCACAACAAAATCTCACACAGGCCCATTTCATGGATCTGTGCTGGAAAGGCCCAGGAGTCAGCGGTGGAAGCTAGAAAGTCTATGCGAGCAGGATGAAGGATCTGTGCTAGCAAGCTGAGCGATCTAAACTGGAGTGGGCAGCAGTGCTCTAGGTAAGCAGCAGATCTCTCCCAAAAGTACCACAGCCATTCTTGACAACAGTGAGGACCCGAGCTCTTCCAGGAATGAAGAAAACCAATGTAACAAGCTTCTCCATGAAGCTGAGTAGTGTGCCATCTTCCCCTCTGGACCAGAAAGTGATGTTCACAACAAGGACCAGAGCTTCTCCAAAGTACAACAGGAAAGTCAACTCAACAAGGTCCTCCAGCAGAACAGCCTGAGAAAACTAGCAGCTTCCAGCAGTTCCAAAAGCTTCTCCAAATAGCACCCCTAACAGTGCTTTTGGAACCTTCTCCTGTTCTGCCTTTCTGTTGCTGGCAACAACCCTCAGATGGGCCTCCCACACCCAGCACCACAATAGCTTAATTTATCTGGGTATAGTAAGTTGAGCACCAGTTAGAAATCCACTACAGATGCTAATCACTTTCTGGATTTCAACAGTGTCTATTCTGATTTTTCTCTTCTTTATTTCTAACAGTACTGAGTTGGGTCTTTCCTTTCTTGTTTTGGTAAGAATGGCTAAAGCTGTTTTTATTGTGTTTATTCATTGAAAGAGTAAACTCTTGTATTCATTGACTCTATATATTGTTTTCTTCATCTCCATTTATTTCAGCTCTGTGTTTACAATTTGCTTCCTTGTAATAGTTTTGGAATTTGATTGTTTTTCTTTATGGAGGACCTCAAAGGAAGTGCACAATTTGCTTATTTATTTGTGCTCCCTCTGGTTTTCCAATGCAGGCATTCACAGCTATAAACTACCTTTTTGGGTCTACTTTCATTGTGTTCCTTAAATTCTGGTACTTTGCATGGGTATTATCATTTAATTGGAGTAACAATCTAATTTATTTCTTCATTATTTTTCTATGAGCCATTAAATGTATCACTCAATTTCTGTATTTTGACATAATTTTAGTAGCCTCTTTTACCATCAATATTTACTTTCATCATGCTATGATCTGATGACATGATGGCATCTGTTTCAGTTACTCTTCTCTCATCACTGGGAAAAATACCCAACACCCATAATGAAGGAAGGAAAGGTTTGTTTAGCTCACAATTGGAGGTTTCAACAGTACCAAGACAATAATCCCAGAAGTACTAAGACCCCTAATTCCAGTGGATCATGAGTTAATCTCAAACTCTAGAAGTCTCTACACCATTACTACATGAAGCTTTGAGGGGTCAACTAGACACAAACCACAAGAGCACCATTTTGATTCTCTGCACTTACGTATTCTTTTTTTGACTAGCTTTTCGTCTATTTGGACAAAGGTTCCATGTGCCACCAAGAAAAAGGTGCATTCTATTATTGGATGGAACACTCTGTAGATGTCTATTAAGCCCGTTTGTTTGAAAATTGTGTTCAGCTCTCATATCTCTTCATTGATTTTTTTTTGGTGTGTGTGTGTGTGTATGTGTGCCTAGTTGGTCCATCCATTCGTTAAAGTGAGATATGGAGGCTAGCCAGATAGCTCAGTGGATTGAAACACTTGCTTAGGCAGACTCAGAGGTCAGAGGTTCGATCCCAGCCTGCTGTGCCAGTCCCGCCCCTGGGGCTTGCTCAGACAGCAATTGAGACTGGGTATGGTGGCCTGCACCAGTAATCCCAGCACTTGGGAAGTGAAAACGAGAGAATCACTACAAGTCTGATATGTGTAGTGAGACCCTGTAGACCCTATTGTAAGCTGAAAACAAGAGAATCACTATAAATTCCAGGGATGGCCAGATAGCTCAGCGGATTAAAGCTACTGCAAACAGAAGCAGGGACTGGGGGTTCAGTCCTCGGGCCTACTGTGCCTGCCCCACCCCTGGGGCACGCTGAGATGGCAATTGAGACTGGCTGTGGTGGTGCTGTGGCCTGTAATCTCAGCACTTGGGAGGCTTTAAACAGGAGAATCACTATGAGTCTGATCTAGTAGTGAGACCCTGAACACCCTGTACACCCTTCCTTAAAATACAGAAAAGAAAAGTGAGATATTGAGGTTCCTTACTATAATTCTGTTTATCTGATCTTTTATGCCCAGTTATACTTGTTCTGTGAAAATGCGTACACGGTGGTTTGGTCCATATCTGATAACATCTGCAACCTCTTCTTGCAACATAGTTCCCTTAATCGACACACAGTGATCTCCTCTGCCTCTTCTGATACACACTGGGTTGAAAGTCCACTTTGTCTGAGAACAGGGAAGTTGGTCAACTTTTTTCTTTTCAGGTTTCCAGTGTGTATTAATGCCATTTTACACTATTTGATTTTTAATTTATGAGCTTCTTTTTGGACAAGTTGTGTTTATTGTGTATATGATACCACTGGATTTTGTTTTCTGATCCATTCTGTCCATCTGTCTTTTGTGTGGAGAATTGATAGCATTCACATTGGGTGGTATTGCTGAAAGGTACTGTTAACCCTGTCACTGAATGTTGCTGATTCCCTTTCTTTTCCTCTTCTCTTTAACTGTTCCCCCTGTGTAGCATATTCATTTATGTAGATTTTTGGCATTGTAAGCCTCATTGTCTCTTTCCAGAATATCCTTGAGAATTTTTTGGATGGCTACATTAGTGGTTCTTAATTTTCTAAGATTATCTTTAGCATGGAACTCTCTTATTTCTCCATCAAATTTGTAATGCACTTTTTGTGGGACATATCAGCTTGAGTTAGGAATCATTTTCTTTGAGAGCTTGAAACATTTCTCTGTAACCTTGCTTGTCCTTTAAAGTTTGTGTTGAGAGGTCTCCTGTAATTCTCACATCTTTAACTTTATAAGTCATTTGTTATTTTTCCTCTAATAGATTTTAAGAGCCTCTTCTTGTGTTGGACTCCTTGGATATAGACTACTGTGTGTCCCAAGGAGTTTCTTTATTTGTCATGCCTATTTGGAATTCTATATGCCTCACTTATTCCTTCCATATATTTAGAAAATGTTCTACTCTTGCACCAAATAGGCTTTTCTGCCATTTGTGTTGTCTCTGACTTTTCTGTAAGTCTAATTCATTTTAGATCAGCCTTCTTTGTGTTATCTAACCTCTGTTTGATCCATGTATTCAGATTCTCTGGTTTTTAATGTTATAACTCATTAATTGACCACCAATAGCCATCCCATCTTCTAGTTCTCATGCTCTTTTTGCATTGATCACAGTTGTTGGCCATGCTTTTGATACAATTTGTAACCTCCTATTCAGCAGGGTTTTTTTAATAGACTCTAGTTCTTTCCTATGCTTGGTGCTTATATTTTGCATTTTGTTGTTGTTGTTGTTGTTGTTGTTTAACTGAGCTAGCTGTTTTTCTGTCATCTCACTGACTGTTTTGTTTTTTAGAACCATTTTCAGTTTCGTTGTATTGTCATTGTGCTTATCAAGTACTTTGCTGATCTGGTCTTCTGTCAAGAAGGACAATATCTTGTGTTATCTTTTTAAATGATTTAGCTGTGTGGGTTTTGATTGCCTCTCCCTCAAGTCCTCATTGCCAGCTTGAGTAATAAGCAAGCTTGGGGAGGCATTGTGTTGCCTTACCTTCTCTTGTTTCCATTTTGTTTGTGCTAAGGTTTTGTACTTTGATGATACTGGAAAACTTTAGTTGCTAGTATGGAATCCTATTTAGTCAATGGCTGTTTTTCAGTGACATCCATAGGCATAAATAGCTCCAACCCTTACAATTTTCTAGGAATGGGACACAATATTGTTGATGATATGAAACAATATACTTATCACATACAGAGAAAGCCAGCTAACATCAGCAATTAGGTCTCCTTGAGTGCAGTAGCACAATAGGAGCAACACCAAAGCATCAAAGACAAACTAAACATTTATATACCCTACAAACCATCATGCACCACCTTTATTAAACATAGAAAAGAGATGGGTAATCATAGTGAAAGCACTAGCACAAGCCAAATATTGACCTATAGTAAATATTTGCTAACTACAACGTCTCTACCTCCACTATTAATAGAACAATATTCAACACTAAAGACATAGAGTTAACTGTCTAAAGGTTCATAAACTCAGTGATTGTATAAGCAAGGGAGGAGATCCAGAGAATGAGAAAAGTAAACTGTGAAATATTAATCAATGGAAGATAAGAAGGAAGAGAGATAATGAGATAGGAGTTATTATTGAGAAGCAAAAGAAAATTAACAGTATTACATAATAGTAACAGATTTCAGTACCAACACTTTTGGATCCAACTTGCTTGGAAAGCTATTCTCATTGTGCTTGATCTCAAGTCATGAGGGACAGAGCCTGTGTCCTTTCCAGCATGAGGTCAAATTAGTCAGGGAGATGATGTCTAACCTGCACCCTCTTCATGGCTCATTCCCACAGCTGCCACTGGTTCAGTCCACATGGCAAGGTTACACTAGAAACCCTGAAGTAACAAATTGGATTAAGCATTCCGCCAATAAGGCAGATTCTTCACTGAGTCTCTTCTACTCCAGCTTGCTGTTAAGGAGTCACTTTTAGAGGAAAGCCCCACACCATGCTTGTTGCTCACTGTACTAATAGTTTTTTCATGGAGCTAGTCCCGTGCACCAGGTCTGCTATTTCTCTCTGAATGTGCAGACTCTGCAGGGCCTACAGTCTCTCCTCAGGCACTGTCTCAGTTGCTCTTTTCTCATTGCTGGAACAAATACCCAACACTCAAAATGAGGGAAGTAAGGGCTTATTTAGCTCGCAGTTATTGGAGGTTTCAGTCCATGTTCAGCTGGCTCCAAGGCAGACTGGCACACGGCAGAAAACAGCAGCTTATGGAGACAGAAAGAAGCAAAACAGCAAGAGCAAAAGAGAGGAGTAGCAGCAACAATGGCCACAAAGAGCAAGTCTGTTTCTCTTATGTTACATTCAAGCTATCTACCCCAGGCTGGGTGTAGCACTTGCACCCATAATCCCAGCAGTACTCAATTGCATAATCTCAGCAGCACTCCCATCCATAATCACAATGGATCATGAGTTAATTGCAAACTGTAGAACTGCACCTTGATGATTGCATAAGGATATGGGGGGGACAAAGACACAAAAACCATAATAGGCATCAACCTTATCTCTGGGCAGGTTGGTCTGTTGTTCTGCACCTCTGCTTTTCAGAGTTGAGAAAGAACAAAGCTCAAAATGGACTCTAAGCTCATGGATGGCTGTGGCCAGGTTTGTGGAATCTGGGGGCATGGGCAGCTGAAGCAAGCACCATGCAAGGGTGTGTTATTCTATCAGTGTGGAGCACATGGGTGGGCTTCTCCATCCATACAAAGCACAAAGGCCTTTATTCAGTTCTTATGCGGAAACTCGCTGATGACAAATGATGTGCAGCCTCTTAATCTAACTAAGATTTAGTTTATTTAGTTGTGACACTGGTTTCAAAGACTAAAATGATTCTCTTTTAAGTTGAAAGCCTTGGGAAAAGAGTGCTCTTTGTCCCAACTATAGTTAATTTATGAATTTAGCCAAAGAAAAAACTATTGAGTATATGAAATAATTTCAGAACAAGTTGTCCATGTCCGTGATCATTAAGAAACATTGAAATTCAAATATAGAACAATAGGAATTAGTTACATAAATTTGGATTTACTAGGTTAAGTAAGAAACATTCCTATGCATGGTGGAGCACACCTGTAATCTTAATACTTGGGAGTTTTAGGTAGGAGGTTTGCCAAGAATTTGAAGCCAGCTGGGGCTAAATAGAGTTCAAAGCCAGTCTGAACTATGTAGTGAGATCCTCTCAAAAATGTAAGTAATACTAAATATGATGGTATAGAGAATATTACTGATGTGAAGCAATAATTTTACTATATTAGGCAAATAGCTGATCCGTATACAGACTTACCCTACTGTTATGGCTTAGGTGTAAAATATCCCCCCACTTCCACCGAGCCTCATATTTGGAAGGTGAGAAACACATAAACTCGAGGTAAATTTAGAGGGAGGGCTTGCTAGAATCATTGCAGATGCAAAGGAAGAGAAAGGGTCCAGGTCGACTCCAAGTTGTATAGTTTCAGGTATTAGGGGAAGGGAAGTGCCATTGCCTCAAAGTGGGAAAGACTTCAGAAAAGCAGAATTGAGAAGAAAGATAAATCTTTGATTTTTATGTTTGTTAACCTCCAGATATATTTGTTTAACCTTACCACTATAAATTACTACATACACACTTATTGTGAGAGAAACACAGATTTATTGTTATTTTGCTGTTTTGTACAGTTAAAATGCATCTAACTGGGATAAAAATCAAGATATCACAGATCTTACTTCTCTTGGGAAGCTGTAATGGAGAATTAACTTTCTTGCCTTTTGCACCACTGGAAGCTATCAGAGTTTCTAAATCTTTTTGTCTGAGTATCTCTTTTATATTCTAGAATGATTGACATTCAAAACATTTTATATGTCACACTATTATTATATCAAAACAGAGATTTTAAAGTATTTATTATTTAAGGACCGTACATTTACCTATGTTTTTAAAAAGCAGCGTTTTATGACAAAATGGATTTTTTTTATTCCAGAGAAGGGCCTACAGGGTGTTCAGGGTCTCGCTACTAGGTCTGACTTTTAGTGATCCACCTGTTTACAGCATCTCAAGAGCTGGGATTACAAGTGTGTGCCACCATGCCTTAATTGCTTAATTGCTGTCTCAGCACACCTGGGAGAGGTGCCAGCATGGCAGGCCCAGGGATTGAACCCCCTGTCCCTGCGCCTGCTTGCAAGCACTTTAATCTGCTGAGCTATTTGGCTGGCCCCGAAATGAATATCACTGACCTGCAGAGATTCTCTCATTGTAAAAACTGCTGATCCAAAGGAATTCTTACCTCCATTCAATGACTGATGGGCTCAAAGGCACATCCCATTGTTAACATTGTACTAGCCACATGATTGACCACATTACTCAAACTTCAACTCATGAATCTAGAGGCAAACTTCATTCAGAACTTCTGAGAAATCAGCTTTACTTTTAAGATAAAATAAGCCAGAAGAGGATCTCTGTTATTGTGACAGACAGAAGGCAGCTGGTTTGCCTAGGATAGTTCTTGTTTATGTCCCTTTTCTTTAGAATATTAGCAGCACTATCTTTCACTTTTTGAAATTTCCCAGTTTAATTGATAAATTGAACACTCTAGGAAATGGATATGAAACAAAGGATTGCAACAGCTATTTTTGCCAGAATGAAGAAAGTGTGAAGAAGGCAAAGCTGGTGATCCTCAAAGCCACTGAAGTAGAAATAATCAGGGAAATCGCAGGGCACCGAAGAGAGCGCCCATGAATGTGCTCAGCTGTGGCCAGGTGACTGGGACACATTCTATGCTAATCTATTTCTTAATTAATCTATTTCTCAAAATCATTTTCAGTTTGGCCTTGAGTATTTGTGACTAGAGACAACCTAACTTACTGGTAAACCTCCACACCCTCAAGTGGCAGATTATAGTAGCTTGGCAGGCTTTCTTTCATGGTTCTCCTTGGTGATATAACATTCACATTCAATTACAAATAGTCTTAAGAGTTGAAATTTGTCTTTTACAAAAATGAAGTTACTAAATATATTTCATAACTTAGAATTTTTTTCATTTCTATAGTTTCATATTATCTCATCATGTAAATATACCAATCCTTTCCATCTGTTCTTTGGCATAGAGGTTCTTTCCAGAGCTTGTTACTGCCACAAGGTAGAATAGACATTCTTTGTCTATTCTACTACACTAAGGTAGATGCCTACATTTGGAGTTGGTTATACAGGGGTTATTATTTCTAAAAGTATTTATGAAAGACTTTAAATGAGAAAGAATAAAATAAAGATTCAAAGACATACAACATGAAGTCTGAGTAAGTTTCACTAAATTTAGTAGTGAAACACTGGAGAAGGAGAGAGGCTTGCAATTTCCTTAACTGATATCTTTTGTTATCACTGACATTGTCATTACTAGTTTCCTGTACATTTCATGAAAGGAACCTAGATGGATAATGAAAGAGAACACAGGTCATTCATTTGGAAATTCTTTCTTCCCTTGGCATAGTAAGGAAACAAATTTTATACATTGGATATAATCAGTAGCTACATAGGAAATATTCATTCAGATGTCATATTTTATTGAGAATTGCGAGGGCTATTTTGTCAGTGACTGGAAAATCATTCTATAAATTAAAATACAATGTAGAAGTCTAACTTTTGAAAATTATGTCTTTTATTTGTATTACTTTATGAGGCATGTGAGAAGGCATAAATTTAGTAGTATAACAATTTCTTCTGATATTGATAACTTATGTAAGTATTTATAGAGGAGTAAAAAAGATGATTAACTAAGCATCAGATTGTTCTACTACTACCTGTGTCAGTCATACTTGGGGAAAATATCTAATACAAAATGTATATCATAGGTAAGTGATCTACAAGGTGAGCTTGTGGTGACTGCCTGCAGAGTCAGGGTGGAAAATGCAAAGGGGTCAAGTGAGTCTCTGGAGAATCCAGAATTCTCCAGACAAGAGATCCAGTCTGGATCTTCTGGACAAGAGGATCTAGGCAACAGCCTGAGGCCTGGAGCCTACTGAGGATTCTCGTATTAGTCCATGTTGGAAAGATGGAGAGTATGTACTTGGCAACTGAAGAGGGGGACAAGATGTCCAAAGGCAAAATGGAGCTTGAAGCTCTTCTGAAAACCTCCAAGGGAGATATTCTTCTGCTTTCTTGTTTTTATTCCACCCAGGTGACAGGCCCACCAGTTAGTGCAACCCACACCCTGGAGGGCTCTTCCTTGTTCAGTAAGGTTAGCATCCACGCACACCCAGAGCTGTGCTAAACTAATCTGATAGGTGTTTCTTATTGAAGTGGACACCCCAACTAACTACCACATTATCTGTTTACAAATGCTGTATTCTTTATTATATAGTGATATCTACACTATAAAACAAAAGGAGTAATTTCTCTGTCTCTGTCTCTGTCTCTCTCTCTGTCTCTATCTCTGTCTCTCTTTGTCTTTCTCTTTCTCTCTCCACCCCAGTCTGTCTGTCTTTCTATCCCCTCCTCTGAAAGATACTGAGTATAGCACCCAATGCCTTTATACTGAATAACATTGCAGCATGATGTGTCTATTAGCTATTTTTTGGTTTGAGAGAGAGTGTCCCTAAGCCACTAAGTCAGACTGGACTTCAGTATATGATCACCTTATCTCACCCTTCCTGAGTGCAGGGATTACAGGAGTGTGACCCATCACCCAGCTCACTCTCTCTCTTTTTTTTTTTGGGGGGGGGGAACCAGGGATTGAACTCAGGTCCTTGCACTTGCCAGGCAAGCACTTATTCTACTGAGCTATCTCCCTGGCCCCCAGCTCACTCTCCTTTTGACCCTTCAGTTTGGGATAAGTGTTTCAAAAAGACAGGACCAAGAAAGTGAAGGTGGAGGTTTTATATGTATAATAAACAATTCATCAATTCATTTGAATACTGATACTCCACTTAAATTATGTAAGCAGTTTTGCCAAACAGCAATTCATTCAGTGCACATAGAGTTCAAAGATTATTCAATATTTCTATTTGTAGATTCTGAAGTTTTATAATTACCACAAAATTTATTAGAACTAGCTTAAAACATTGAAAAGGAGTATTTAATGATAAGAATATTGTTGCATATTATAATGTATTTATATAAGCAAAATACACAGACTTGGGACAATATTAAAAATATAAATAATGGAATGCTTTCCTCTTAGCCTTTCCTTGTTTTCAAGAGCACTGTTTTTATGAAATAACTTTCTGGAGATACACAGGCAGATGGATGGATGACATTATTGCTTTTCTGGCTATGTAGCCTTTGCTTCTAATAAAAATATTATACCTGTCCTCACTTAACATGACAATGCATAATCCCGATCCAGTACATCTAAAGCATACACATTTAACTCTTTGTGAGAAGCTAATTATGCCATTATCATTCTCTTAATGTTAGACATCTACGTTATTTCTCTATTGTAATTGCTAATGACAATTACAATCTTCATGCATGTCCTGTTATACATAGAAACATTCTGGTACTCAAAAGACATACACATTTAGCTAGGTGTAATGGTGCACACTCTACACTCAGCAGGCTGAGGCCAGACAATCACGGTGAGTTCTAGGGCAGCGGGTACCACATAGCAAGACCCTGTCTCAAACAAACAAACAAACAAACAAGCAAAAAATTTTAATTTTCACAGTAATGAAAGTTTGCAGTCTACATATGATAAGCCAGTTCCACAAATAGTGTGGAGGTTGTCTGCTTCCCAGCATATTTTTAAATTTTTTGATAAAAATTGTATTTTACAATAGTTTTTATTTCTATAAATATAAATAAGATTCAGATTCACTTTGTGTGCTTACCAGCTTTTTCCACCCTAGTTTTTGGTCAATTTGTTGTTACTATTATATATTAAGTAAATTGGAATGCTATGTATCGTGCTTATAGGAAATATAACATTTAACCATTTTCTTCAACATATTTATAGACTAATTATTTTTACTCCACAGAAAAGAACTACTGTATTCTTCATATAGGACACTGCTAATGAAAACAGTATACAGATGATAGGTGGATGGATGGATCCATTTTACATACCAATAGAAGCACTCTCTATATTTCTTTGTTTTTCAGAAACTTTTTGACACCATTTGAGCTTAGGATTGATCACCATAAAAGCAAATTAGTTGGAGAGGCTGTGAGACCTCACCAAAATTTATATTATCTGATGTAACTCTACTGAAATTTATTTCTTAGTCTTCATAAAACAAAAGCTGATCTTTGTATAAAAAAAAAAAGAAAGTAGATCAATGAAGGGTAGAAAAGATATGACACTAAATAAACTTGTTCCTCAAAACACTGCCAGCAGCATCCCTGTAGTGGGATTTTCTCAGAAGTCACTTGAGTTTGGGTGTATATTCTGTTATTTGGAGAATGGAGCATAGTCTCTGAAATCATACAACAAAAGAAAATTGTAGGTGTATTTTTTTCCCTTTCGTCATGTTTCTCATCTCCTCTCCACTAATTAAGCAGTCTCTGAGGCCCTTAAACTTTGAAGGTTCACTCATTACCTGGCTTCTCTGAGTCCACAAAAGGCAACATCTAAAGCTTCAGTATTGGCCCGTCACTTTGGTGACTGCTAATTGAATGTAATTACTTTATTTTGTGCCAGGGTTCGTACTTGTAACACTGCCTTGTAATAATTTAAATTGTCTGCATACTGCTGGGTCCTGCTGGACGCCAGAGTGGAGACGGTCAGGGAGCCACTGGGCCTCGGGAGCGAAGTCAAATGTGAGGAGACATTGTCATTTGGCTACCCCCTCATTAGCTGTCCTCTACGGCTGTCTGTTGTTTTGAGCGGACAGGATGTGTAGTGATGGAGTCTTGCCCCTAAAAATAGCTGGGAAAACATGCATTTGGATGTACAGTAATTGGTTGCTTAGTTGATCACAGATATTTTTATAGACCTTGGGGAAAGGTAAGGTATTTTTAAGCTACAAAATACCGTATTCTCTCTATGTGCATCTCTCTCTGTACAGAGGAAAATGGAGAAAGTAAGAGCTATAATAACAAGACAGAAAATCAAAAAGATAAAATTAAAATGTATAGTTCTCCTTCCTTGTGTCATTTAAGGAATTTGAAGAATAGGATGCTGATAAAGAATAAAGTCTAATGCCCTTGCTCTTCTCCTGGTCTAATAATATGGCAATCACCTTGCTTCCAACAGAAGTCAGTCACTAATAATAACCATAATAATGATAATTCCCCCCCAACAATTCCTCCTCCTCCTTCCTTATTTTAACTGCAAGTTACAAGAATGTTTACTGTAGAAGGAGAAAATTACAAGCCTGGAGGCTTTAACTAGCTTTGGAATACCTCTCTAACCCACACACTAGGTGCAATCCAGGCTGAATTTTTGCTTCTACTTAGGTGATTAATCATATGTTGAATCTAGTCTCGCTGGCTTTAATAATAGGGCTTGTCTTGGGCTCTTTATAGGCCTGGGAAATAAGAGGATCTTCCTTGAGTGTCAGAATTTTTCTTTCTTATTAATGGTGCCAGCCAGTCTCTTCCACTGGAAGTTAAACTTAATGTGAGTCTTTCATTCTCAAATTCCATTTAAGATCAGAAAGAAAAAAGGTACTACAATTTTAAAAGAAAGGACCCAATGTAAAGCAAAAGGAAAAAGTATTAGAAAATAAGAAGTTAATTGGAAAAAATATGTGTATATATCTGATCGACTTGAATCCTCCACAGTTACTTCATGATGGTTGGACAAAGAAAGCAACTATTGAAGTAATAAACCCTAATTATTTCCTGTTATGTGTGTGGTGTGTGTTTTATTAGACATAATTCAAGAACCATAAAACGAGCTTTTGGAAGTTACAATTGAATAATCTTGAGTATATTCACAAACTTATATAGTCATTATCATTATCCAGTTTCATTACATGTTCATTACCTTGACATGCAACTGCGTAGCCTGTGGCATAACTTCCCATTCACCTCTTTTCCACACCAATCCATGGTAAATTGCTTTTCATTCTCTAAGAATTTGCCTATTCCAAATGTTTGAGGTAAACACAATCCAAGGATAGGTAGCCTTTTATGAAGGCTGTTTTTCAAAACTGGGAACAACCTAATTGCACACACACTTTAAGCGGATAAACACAACACAAGGTACTTATACGATGGTATGCTGCTCAGCCCTTGAAATCGCACTTGGGGTATTTGCAAGGCTCATCCGTCTTAAGCGTATGTGAGTACTGCATCTTTTCATATCATTTCCTATATTAGTACACAGCGCTTCCGTTCTCTGTGGGGCCTTGTCACGTGAACGCAAGACATCTTAAATCCTTTCCCAATCCCTCTATGCCCCTCCCCAATCTCTGCGCACAGGAGCTTAACTATTGCATGGCTCCTTGTATATGAACAACACAAGGTATAAATAAAGAGCAGAAGAAAATATAGGAACTAATGACAGATCTTTCTTGAAGAAATGTGTCCAAGTGCTACAGTTTTAATGGCAGAATAGCATAACATCGTATAAGCACATTGTACTGTGTACATCCACTTACAGTGCATGGGCAATGAGGTTGCTCTCAGTCTTGGAAAACACCCCTACAGACGTTGATACACATGATTTTGTGTCAACATGGAATTTTCAGTTCTCCGTGGTACTTAGCTAGGAATGAAATTGCTGAGTAATAAAGTAACCTGATACTTAACTTCTTGAGGAACCCGAGGTTTTCCAGAGTGAATGTACCCTTAAATTCCCACCAGTAATAGTGAGGGCTCCAAACTCTTCAAGCCATCATTAAGATTGTGTTATTTTTTCTCTTTTCATTACAGCCATCTTAGCAAGTAGCTAGTCTTATCTCATGGTTTTGATTTGTGTCTCCTTCATAATGATGCGGAGCACCATTCCAAGCATGTGTTGGCTATCGTCTAGGAAAGACTGTCTGTTCAAGTCTGTTGTTCATCTTTTTTTATTGTCCTTTTCTTGTTGCATTGCTATTGTTCTCTGTGTATCCTGGCAGCTACATACAACTACACGACTTGCAAATATTTTCTTTCTTTTTTTATTAATTTTATTGAGAAACAAATAGCAATGAGACAGTTTCAAAACAGGTTCAGATGGTTACAATAATTAATACATTGCATATTGTTGTCTTTGTAGTAGTTATTCATAGTACAAGAGGCAAACATGATATTCCATCCAAACACTATTAGTACAAATCTTTCTTTTCATTGCATTAAGAGAAAGTAGCTGTATATCTGTCTTAACTATTTTGTATATACAGATACAAAATGGTCCTTCATTTGTATCCCTTTTTTTTGTTTGTTTGTTTAGTTTTGTCAGAGATGGGTATTCCATTGCCATTTAAATATTGTAGGTGCATGAATTGGATTATTTTTCTGCTATTTTCAAGGTTGCCTCTTCTCTTTCTTGATAGTGGTACTGCGTAATTTATCTTTTGTTTTTTTTTGCATTGTTTTGTTTTGGCGGAACCAGAGGTTGAACTCAGGCCCTTGCTCTTGCCAGGCAAGTGCTTATTCTACAGAGCCGTCTCCCCAGCCCTTTGGTTTTTTTTATTATTATTTTTATACATTTTTGGTGTCTCATCTAAACAAATCAACTAAACCTAGCTTAAAAATTCTTACTCCTATGATTTCTCCAAGGAGTTGTTATAGTTTTAGCTCTTACATTTATGTGACTATTCTATTTTGGCCTAAGATTTTAAAACAGTGCAAGGTATGAGTCTCACCTAATTCTTTTGCACCAGAGTGTCCAATTCACCCAGCAACATTGAATGAAGGAACTATTCCCTGTAAGTGGTCTTCCTACTCTGTTATTTCCTGTTATGTGAGTGGCACCTGTTGTGATACTCTTCTTGAAACTTACTCTACCACATACAGGTTTACTTCTGCAATCTCAGTTCTACTCCATTGACTTCATTCTTACTCTATAGCCAGGACTTCATAATCTTGATGATCATAGATAGGTTTTTAATGAGTTATGAAACCAAGACCTACACTTTTTCCAGCTTCGTTCTTTCAAATTGTCTTGAATACAGGTATTAATTAACATAATTATGATCAAAATCACAATAGAAATTTTGAGGGGCCAGGGAGATGGCTCAGTAGAATAAGTGCTTGCCTTGAAAGTGCAAAGGCCTGAGTTCAATCCCTGGTTCTGCCAAAAAAAAAAAAAAGAAAGAAAGAAAGAAAGAAAGAAAGAAAGAAAGAAAGAAAGAAAGAAAGAAAGAAAAGAAAAGAAATTTTTTCTCCAAAAATTATGAAAACCATTTGTTTTTGTAATGTATCTCTACCGATTTTTATTACAAAATACTTTAAAATAATCTAAGTGCCTCATTTTAGAAATTATTTTCAATGATACAAGTTTTTTTTTATAAATGTTCATTTTGCACATTAGTACTTTATGTTGCTAAATCACTGTGAGAATAAATAATGTCATCAAATATTCTAAACTCCATACTTCATGGAAAATTGGTTTCAGAATACTTCTGCTTGCTTTTCACCAAAAGCATATAAATTTAAAAAATATATAGACAAATAGGGCATTGCTAATAATTTTGAGTAAGGTGTTTTATCTTTAAATAGTCTTGCTTTTTTTCTTTATTTTATTTTATTTTATTTTATTTTATTTTATTTTATTTGGGACAGTGTGTACAGGGCCTAACGGGTCTCACTGCATAGATCAGACTCATAGTGATCTGCCTGTTTACGCCTCCCAAGTGCTGGGATTACAGGCATGCACCACCATGCCCAATCTCAATTGTCGTCTCAGCATGCCCAGGGGCAGGGCCAGCACAGTAGGCCAGGGGATTGACCTCCTGGTCCCTGTGTCTGCCCAAGCAAGAGCTTTAATCTCGAATCTTGCTTTTTTTCTGTAGCTATGCTGATTATCAGTCAGAGTTCCAGGCAGCTGAAAGGGAGCAAAGGGGAACTGGAACCTTCTCACCTTTACACCAAAGGCTCCCCGTGGCCACTGCACACACTTCCCCGGCTCCCACTCTATTGCCAGAGCTTATTGACATGGCTATTAGTGGCCATTACAGAGGCGAGGGAAGAGTCTTAATTCTGAGCAACCAAGTTCTCAGCTAAAATTCAGAGACCTTCAGAAAATCTACCACAGAAGAAACACAACAGCCATTCACTCAACAACCGCTTCATTTATTGTTTCTTTGCCTGCTGAGTTTGTATATTTTAATCTGAAAGGCTTTTACATGTTCAGAGGCATTTTTCTTATAATTATGACAACACTTAGGGAATTTTTTTTTCTTATTTTTAGGTTTGAGTTTCATGGAAGCACTTCAGAGAGTTGACAATATAGGAAAGCTTAGAATGAAAAGCAATAATTACACTTTTTGCTCATAATATACAATCTGTTTAAGTTCCTAGTTCTACAGTTGTTACTTTATAAGTATATAAACTAAATGTCACAAATAGGAATTAGATTTGTATCATTTTCATATAAATTAATTAAAAATATGCCCATCCACATAGTAATTGACATAAGACACTCATAATACATCTAGCAAAAATTCTTGCTTTAAAAGAATATGTACAGTATAATTATAATTTTTAATGGACTTGCATAACTGAATAATTATGTCTGGTCTATTCCAAAAGTTCAGGATATATACAATTTCCAAAAAGCATGAAAGAAGTATTAATAGTAGTGTTCTTAAGATTTATAATTTTGGTTTTCTGTCTTATAATTTTCTATATTTTCTAAAATCTTAAAATGAGGATTACTTTCCTAAGAAAGAGAAATGAAGTTGGCTGATTCTCCTTCTGTTGAAAGATTTGGCAAGAACCTGTCCCTTGACAATCAAATATCAGAATACAGACTTTCAATTGCCATGATATGTGATAATCTTCTATTTACTCCAGAAAAATGTGAACTTCTCTCATGCCACTGTTCATCTAGGCCTTATATTAGACTTGATCACAGGGAGTCTAGTTTTCCCCATATGCTGTTTTCTTACTGTGGTCTTATATTTGCTAATTACTTAAAGAAACACTCACTCTTTACTCTGTCCCAAATGTCATAAGCTATCCCTATCACTTGAGATGAAATTTGTATAGGATACTGGAAGTTTTTCCTTATGAATATGACTATGAAGTATAACTGCTTCACACTGTATACAAATCTAAGGAGGAACCCAGTTCATTAGGCCACATGATGTGATAAAGGCAGGCAGCAAGGGCCAGTACTTATCCAGATAATTTGATTACTGTAAACAGTCAGCTTTGCCTGAACGATCTGGGTAATTGCCTCACCTCTCAATTGTACATAGCCTGAGGTTCTCGGTTTATTTTTGCATCCTACAGGCTACTCTCTGCAGTCATCAGCAATCAGAGAAAATCAGATTATCACTCTGTTTAACCTTCCTGTGCCTGGGGTAATTAAGTCAACAAATTAGCTGTAGGCTCCAGTGCGGAAGGGGATTGGTAGTCTGTGGCTGAGACACACACTTATGAATGTTGCCCTAAGCTGCTTTTCTTGAGGAAGCTTTGATAAGAAACATATGATTTCAATTATCATTAGCTTTCTGTGGTTTCCGTGTTTGGGCGCTTGAACCTGGGCTTAGGAGGCCGAGGACCCCCTTCAGTGTGTGCCTGAGCGGTGAATCGCTAGTCCACTTGGGTTTTCTAGCCCTTTATCTTGCACTGAGAAAAGGGACTTGAATCACTCTCCACACACTCTTGCAAATATGGGCACTGTCCCACCCGAGCAAGCTGCTGTGGGTTTCTCTTTGGCGCCCTTTGGTAATGCACTCCAATTCACTGAACGTTTTCCTTCGGGGTATTCTTTTATTGTTCTCATTGGTAATACACTAATTTATTGAACTTTTTCTTCAGATGTTTTTAAAATTTTATCATTTAAAAAATGAATTTTCAACTGATACATAAAAATTTAAAAATGGTTCATTTAAT
>NW_004524581.1:2529632-2532750 GCF_000260255.1 Octodon degus | reverse complement strand
TACCACTGAGCTATATCCCCAGCCCTAAAATTTGTACATTTTAATGGGCTACCATGTAATGTTTCAATACACACACACTAATTCTACAGCTATACTGAATGTATCTACCTTTTAAAACATTTATCATTTCTTTCTTTTCTTTTTTTTATTTTTTAATAAGGGTCCCCAAGGTCTACAGGGTGGCATTACATAGATCAGATTCGAAGTGATCCACCTGTGTTCAGCCTCCCAAAGACCTGGGATTACAGGTGAATGCCACCATGCATGCCCAGTCTCAATCACAGGCCCAGTGCACCCTGGGAACTGGGCTGGCACGGCACTCTGGGGTTTGAACCCCAGTCATTGTGTCTGCTGAAGCAGGCACTTTAATCAGCTGAGCTACTTGGTTGGCCCTTTGTCATTTCTTTATAGAGAAAATTTGCCAAAAGTTTTTCTACCTTTCTGAAATATATGCTACATTATTGGTATTTAAGTCACTTAATCTCTTAATATCTAAAGGAAAATATATGGCTATGAAAACATTTTTACCATGCCCAAACAGACAAGAATGTAACATAAAAGGTCACTGCTGTTGTTTGAAAATCTAATCCTGTATTTGTGTTGTTTCTATTTAGTTGAAATTTTAGAAATTGAAATTTAGTTTCTTCAAGTAAAAAGCTTTGAAGAATAACAGAGTTCCAAATAATTAAGGATTACAGAGTTTTTAATAAATGATGGCCCACAAAACCATCCTTGAACACACATCTTCAAAAACTTCTGATACTGATAACAACTGATTTAGACCTAGGACTGAATACAGAGCTGGGCCCAGAGGCCCGGCCTGCTGGAGTAGAAAACGCAGGTCACTGGGCTGAGCTGTGGCTGACCGCACAATCTAAAAGAGGTGGGCCGGGGAGATGGCTCAGTGGAATAAGCGCTTCCCTGGCAAGCACAAGGGTCTGAGTTCAATCCCCGGTTCCACAAAAAAAATTAATAAATAAAAAAATAAATAAAAGAGGCACCCCGTCTCACTGATATCCTGTAAACACATATAGTGTCCAAGTTTTAATCAAATCAGAAGTCCTGTCTGATGGATCTCTTTATCCCTAAAAAAAATAATTTCAAAGAAAGAGAAGTTGAGCTTCTGAAATCATGACTTTTAAAAAGCACGTTGGGGACAAAAAAGTGAATCATTTGTTTATTTACTATACATTATGCTGCTACAGAGAAAAATAGTTTGAATATTACTATCTTTGGCATATCAATTTGAGATCTAAATGACAAATAACATCCCTTAAAAGTGAGGAGTTGGAGAAGGTACCACTAACTGCTTCTAAGGAAAGAGTTACATCACGTCTTCAAGCTTGTGATGAGCATAACCACGGAAGCCACTGACAGAGCTGGGTAAGCAGTGTGTGTCTACAGCGTTGAGGGTCTGATGTTGTGATGTAATTTTGAAGAACTGTTAATCACGCTGACTTTTACAATAACATCTGGAGCATAATACCTTTGTGTTAACTAGGAATTCAGCCTATTGCAGTCCACATTTCATGGGAAGAATTGGTAACCCACAGAACACATCACAGTTCCTTTATACATTCTCTTTTTCTCCCTCCCCCTCATTTCTTGATTCCCTTTTGATTTGAGAAAGTGCTTACTCCAATTTCCTATTATCTATCATTGATTGATTGATTGATTGATTGATTTTGTGCAGGGTCTCACTATGCAGCTTAGACTCATAATAATCCTCCTGTTTTCAGCCTCCCCAGTATGGGAATTATAGGCTGCGCCACTACACCCAGACTCAGTGGCTGGCTCAGCACGCCTGGGGGTGGGGACGTCACAGCATGTGGTGTCAGGGATCCAACCCCAGTCCCTGCATTTGCCTAAGCAGGCGCTGAGTCTGCTATGCTATCTTGCTGGTATCTTTCATTTTGATCTTTATACTTTCGGTTTCTCATATAAGAGAAACTAGCAGAAGTAAGTATATGTCCTGTAATGAAAATAGTAAATGTGTATTATGAAACATTAAAAAGTGCATGACACAGATAATTGTCAAGTAGAAATACATTTACATATTTTTAATGTTTTTTGTAAATAGGCACTTTTGATAATTGAGAACATGTTACCTATTAGAAAACTAGAGTCTTATTTTTCTCTACTTAATATTATAGGATATCATATATACCATGTCATTTAAAATTCATTTTGTTTCATGGGTCAGTAAACTCAACTCAAACTGGCTGTGACAAATCCAGGAAATTATTTCCTATGAAACTTAAAAGTCCAGAGGCAAAAGTGGATTTACACAGGAATCAGCGGTTCATCGGGGCTCTGGTTTCATTTACCTGCTTTTCACACACTTGCTATACTTGGTTGGATTTCTCTCTTAGCCTGCCCCCACGATATCCTCCAATATCAGTTCCAGACTTACACACTCTTAGTATCCAAAGAGAAGATTTCTTTCCCAAAGCACTTAAGGAAGAAAATCTTTGTTCCATTACATATTTCAGAAGCCCTAAGATATACTCCAAATGTGCTTCATTAGGTAGAGGCACATTCACTCCTAAAACAATCTGATGCTTGGTTGCACTGGACCTTACTTTTGAGGTATGTTGCTTCAAGTATAATTATTGGGCCCAACAATATTTTTCTTCCTGATGTTCTTTTTAGGAGAGCCACACATAGACTATATAAGGCCACATAGAACATACTTGCTACAACCATAAGTTTAAAATAAAAGCCTTGCTAATTTTCCAAGTGAACATCATGGTTACTGTTATTCAATTTCAATTTGCTAATTAAATTCACATTTTTCCTTGATAATAACTGGCCACTAATGTGCCAGTCACTGACCCGGAAATTTTATACATGCCAAGTCATTTGAATATTGTAGTACTTATACATTGAATTAAATTCCCAAAGCTAAAATAGCAAATACTCAGCCAGGACTCAAATCCATTTCTGCTTAACTCAAATCTAAACTCTCAGCAGTCTTTTTTTTTTTTTTTGCCATAGTTTTATTGATAAACAAATAGCAATGAGACAGTTTCAAATCAAATCGGTAGGACAGTTTCAATAATTAACACACTGCATACATTCTTCTTAGTGGTTAATTGCTGTACAAGATGCGGACTTG
>NW_004524581.1:2528290-2529532 GCF_000260255.1 Octodon degus | reverse complement strand
AAATCATTCTATTCATTAACAGAATGTAACTATATATCTATCCCAACCACTTTGAATGCACAGATACAAAATGGACATTCATCTGTATACCCTTTTTTTCTTAAGTTCCATCATTTAAATATTATAGGTGTGTAAACTCAGCAAAATATTCTAAAAGAGTCCAGTAGCCCATAATAGTATTGGGTCTTCTGCTTAACTGGCAATGTTTCTCAGCAGTCTTGCAAAACTCTTTCCTCAAGTATGCACCATAACTCTTTGCAGATCATATCCTATTTGCAATCATATCCTATTTGTATATGATTATAATATGCACTATGATTCATTTTGAAATATTTTAACATCTTCTGCTTTCTAAAGCTTAAAAGGGCCAAGAGATAATAATCTTTATGAAATGAGTATGCAATTGAAATTTTTTAAGAAAAAATAAAAATTCTAGATGAAATTGCAATTTGCCACAAGTATCCCCATCCTTTCATCATTTTCCATATGAACAATGACAAGTTTCTATAATTTTGTATTATAAATATTTTCAAAATATGGAAGAAATAAAGAATATATTGCTGGGCCTACAAGATAGCTTTACCTGTTTAAACAAAGTTTAGGCAACCGCAGGGATCATGGCTTGATCCCCGGCACCACATGCCTTGCCAGCCCCACACCCAGGGCAGGCTGAGGAGGCCAGAGTCTGGGCTTAGTGGCACATGCCTGTAATCCTAGCGCTGGGGAGGCTGAAAGCAGGAGGATCACCTCGAGTCTGAGCTGCGTAGTGTGACCCTGCAACAACCAAAATACCTTTAAAATAAATAAATAAATATTGCTTTTGCTCCCATCTCAATGTTCTTTTCCCTTAAAATCCACATTGTTTTGACTGACATCAACTGCTATCTTTTTCAGTACTTTGTCCAGATTTCTACTTGTTCTCAGCAAGGTGGTTAGTTTGTTATAAGCTGGTCTATTACAGCGGAAAGTAATATCCACCTATCCCAATTCATTAAAGATCTTCTTACAACTTGTTTAAGAATGCTCAGAAATTTAGAAAGGGAAAAATATATTGCCTACGCAGAACAATAATTCAACAGCACAGTTTTGAAATATTCTGTTGCAAAGAGAAAATAATAAAGTTAGTATCTATGTGGATGTTTTAGCTTGAAACTGGATTATAGATACAGATTGCTTTCCTGATTATACTGGATATTAGGGACAGAGCAAAGAAACACAGTGCAGTAATTTAATATATATTAG
>NW_004524581.1:2492069-2528190 GCF_000260255.1 Octodon degus | reverse complement strand
CTCACACACACAGGCACACCTACATACGTACACACACACACACACACACACACACACACACACACACACACTATTCTTGGGCACTTTATCAAAATCACTGAGAAGTTAGTTCCATTCAGGAAACATACACAGTTTTTCCTCACATTATGTCATGTCTTCGGTTACACTCATTTATGGATAAAGTCGGTCTTAAGTCCTTGCTTACAGTAACTAGAGAAGTGTTCTGTACAGATTTAGACAAGTTCTAAAGGTAGTGCCTCTGTCATGGTGTCAGGAAGTGTTTATGTCTTTTTCCTTTTTTTTCTTGATACATATTTTCAAGTACTTGTTGCCACCGCTAAATACTTTTACACGTATTTAAGCCATGTCCACGTGCGCTGAGAGCACAGTTTATCTTCTCATTTATCCTCCCTTATTTCAGTATCTTTTGAATCTAAAAGTCATATCACGAAATTAGAAAGTAAAACTTTAGGTACATGAATGCACAAAAATATAGAGATGACAAATGTTAATTTTCCATCATTATAAAAGTTAATATTAACTACATTTTAAAAATCTACATCTTATGACTGATATAAATATGACTTTCCCCCTTACTCTAAACATTTCTGTAAAAATGACAAAAAGGTGATGTAAAATTATATCCACTCATAAAACATGCATTTTAATAAACAAAACACCAATTCAAGTATTTCTATGCTTTCTTTAAAGTAAATATTTGTAAAAAAAAATAAGGTAATAAAAGATAACAAGAGACAAGAAAATAAATGTCATAGAATTGTCCTGCTACAATATTGTATATGGTTCGATTTCTAAATTTCTGTATAAAATGTGTTATTGTTTTTTAACATTCCATAGGGATTTAAATTTTAAAATATCCATGTTTATTGGAAAATAGCATTTCTATGTTATGTCTAAGGTGTTTGATATTCAGACATAATGATGTTAAGCTTAACTGCCTCTGTTACAGGCTATTAATATCATTAAGTTTCTTTCTGGATGTTTAACAACTAAACTTACCAGACCAAAAATTAGAGATATAGATGGGCTAAAAGGATAGCCAATATTTTGGCCCTAGTTCTTCAAGGTCACTGAGGACTCAGGACATAAGAGAACCTGTTCTGTGACATCCTGTAACTCAATGGTCTCCAAAATTTTTGATCAAGGAGATTATGGGGCCAAAGAGGAAAGTCATCGATGATGTAGAGTGGGCCTAAGGAGAGTCCCATGGAGAGAAAACATTCTCTCAGGCTTTCACAGAGAGCACATTGGTCAAGCGATGGCGGTGACTCATCCAGATGGCTGACACTGGCAAAAGTGCCGTACATGTTTCCAGGGTAAAACCTGAGGGCATAGTTACATTTTTAGTTATATAAGTCTTGCTTTAACTTGGTCTTAACCATCCAGCAGAAAAGTGTAACTATAAGTTATAAAAAGTAGTGCCATATTAATATGCTGAACTGTAAAAGACTCAAGTCAACAACTTCTGACAATTGCCATTTGCTGATAACTCACTACTATTGTGGATAATTGGACTACATTGGGTTATTTTGCTGAATTCAAGTACCAGAGTCTTCAAAATGGCTTCAAGTATGAAAAAGTGTTTTTAAAGACTTCTCCAAATGGATGCAATGGAACACCCGTCTCTGACAATACAAAACAAAAGCTGGGTATATGTTGGGAGCCACCGAAGCTAGGAAATTGATCAAATGTCTGTAGGTGGGTCTAGGCCTCAGAGTCTAAGGCAAACAAGCTACCTCAGTCCTGAGATAAGCATCCTGTCTGGTTAAGGTCAGCTATTAGTTACTAGGTAACCTTGTGTCACATGTTACTAACTTTGCAAAGTGTACATAAAGGACCATTTTACTGTGAAATAAATATATACGTATATACAAGATAGAATAGAAATACAGCTAGTTCATTGAGAACTAGTTAGTTCATTGAGAAGAAGGATTTGTACTAATATTGTTTAGACAAGATATCTTGTCTGCATCTTGTCCTCTGAATAACTGCTACAAAGACATACAATATGCAATGTATTAATTCTTGTAACTGTCCTACTAACCTGTTTTGAAATTGCTTCAATGCTATTTTATCTTTTTTCTCATTAAAATGAATAAAAAAATCAAGTCTATTTTGGAAGCAGTCACACATTCAATTTTGTTTTATTACACTTAATTATTATTACCCGCAGAGGCATTAAATATTTTAAGAATCAAATTAACTTTGATTATTTTCTAAATTACATAAGGATCTGTCTAGATCTGAAGCATATCTGACCTTAAAAAATCACCATATATGCAAAATCAATAACTCCATATACTATCTAGAAAACTATCAAATATAATTATAAACTTTATAAATGTCTTACTAGTACACTAAAATCACAATCATATATGTTATGAAATACATATGAATTTGAGTAAAACAAGATCCTTCTTTCTTTTTTTTCATGTATTTGGTTGTTGCAGGTGTTTTCAGTTACCCCAGTGCTGGGATTACAGGAGTGCACCACCACGCCCAGACTCTGTGGCATGATCAGCCCACCTGGGGACCAAGCTGGCGCTGCAGCATGTGGTGCCAGTGATTGAACCATGGACCCTGTGCTTGGTTAAGCTTGCCTAAACAGGTGCTTTAGTCTGCTGAGCTATCTCACTGGCCCTATTTATCTATTCTTGTTTCATTTGTTTTTGTAATGGTGAGATGTGTAGTAAGCCATTCAATTTAACTATGCTTGATTTTTCAGCCTTCAGGATGGAAAAAAGATTAAACACAGGCTGTCTGGAAGCATCTGTAGTAAGATTAAACGTGATGACACTTGTACAGTAATTGGTACAATAAATACTGGAGGATTTCACCTCACTCGCTTTCTCCAAATATGTGTAAGTCACCTTGTTTCCCTCCAACTTCTCCTTCAAGTAATCACTAGTTTGGGCAAAGGTAGAGTCAGTGTCACCAGTGAATTTCCTGCCTTTAGTTGTTCTCCCATACTAAAGGACTTCCCATTCTCTGTTTCCCTTAAACTACCATTGGTATAACTGGAACTCCAGAAGACAACTATTTCATAAAACAAATGTATTACCTTCCCCAAAGCCATCATCTTCTTTTCCATTCCATTTCCTCAGTCACCAATACACTATCTCACAGTACTGTTGGAATCTAATGGATCGCCTCATGGATTTGGTTAACTGGAGTGGCTTATAATGTCAAAGAAAAAGAATTAAAATAAGATGTCTATGGAAACATGACTTTCCTAAATCCCAATATTAAAATATCCATGAGATTTGTTTTTCTCAAGAAAATTTAGCTTTTTCTCTCCAGGATCAAGAAGTGAACAGAGCCTCATCTCACTACTGCTGGGCAAGAGCCCCAGCCTCCTCTGTAGTTCTGTTCTTCTAAACCTAGGTTTGATTTATTGGAAACCCTCCCCTCTAGCTTCTTTGCCACATGGGTGCCATGATGGAATGCAAACTCTGGCCTCTGGTTTCTGGTCCTGCCTCAGCCTCACCATTTCCATGGAGCACATGCTCAGGACTAATTCACTGAACCTGGCATAACAACCTGGCCTTCTGACAAGGCACCAGTGTGCCTGGCACTTCGAACTGCAGAGGACACTCTAGGTAGGAAAATAACACACACACACACACACACACACACACACACACACACACATCCAGCTTGTTCCTCATGGATATCTTTATTCATGTTACTGACAAGTAGTTGTATCTTTTGTGAGTATGAACATACACAATACACAGCATGCACACAAAACTAAAGAACATTTTTGTCTTAGAGTTCACTTTTTTAACCCTATAGAAAAGTGAAATATATTTTCCTGACTGCATTACCATTTGCACGGTCATTTGCTTTTCCTTGGTATGTATTAGTAATTTATATTCTATATAGGGCAGAAGGGTAGTCTTGTATTTAATTTATTTATACCTCAATTTATACCCCCTATGCCTGCCTCAAATAAGACATAAGCCACTGGTGACCCTGTTATCTACTAATTATTGTTGACCTAACCATACAAACATGTGACCAGAGTTTTGGATATGTCTCTTGTTAAATATCTTAGGGAAAGGGCCAGCCTTCTCCCTGGTGAGCATCAGGTGCAAAGCGTTGTTTTATTTCCTATTACACCTGTGAACAAAAATGACTGGATGGAGATTCTAAGGTCTGTGGTTCTGATAGACAATTTTTCAGGATGGAGTTTGTTTAAGCTTGAGGTTTCCTGTGAACTTCAGCTTTACAATATTTCATTGCTCAAAAAGGGAGGAGGGAGGCTGGGAAGATAGCTCAGCAGTCTAAACAACTGCCTGGCAAGCACAAGGACCTGGGTGTGATCCCTGGTACCACATGCCATGCCAGCCTTGAATCTCAGGCACACGGTGCCGGCCACGGGGCATGGTGCCACATGCCTGTAATCTCAGAGCTACTGATGGTAAGACAGGAGAATCACTATAAGTCCAAGCTGCATAGCAAGACACTGTACCAAATATATAATACAGAAAGAAAGAAAGAATTTTTTTTAAAAAAGGCAGGAGAGTGAAGGAGAATCCTTTGATTCTAAGACTTGGAATGGTAACTGTCAGGATCTGACCTGGAATGATTCAGCTAACATAAAAGAGAACAGAAAGAAAGTATTATATGTCTAACAAGAAAATGGTTGTTAAAGATTCTATGTAGGGGGCAGAGAGAAAAGAAACACCTTAAAGCTTCAACATTAGAAATTAAATGATGAACATCAAAATTTATTGAGGTTTAACTAATGTTCTCAAAGTTGTATTAGAGAACTCTTTCTATTACCTGTGTTGTCTTGTATAACTCTGGTCACAGAAGGAATTAACATACAGCCTAACCACCTGTAGTCTCAAACCGACGCAGAATATTTATGCATAGTCAGGTTGCCCTAAAATATAGATGGACACTGGGACTAAGATCATCTTCCAAATCACCAACGCTAGAATTATTTTTATAACTTAGTATTAAGAAAATGCTGAAAAGTGCTTAACACGAACTAGGAATGAAGAAAAAATAATGAACAGAAATTCTGTAAGAGAAATCGACGCCACTGCCAAGCTATGAAGTTGATCCGTCTCCTGGGACAGGTAGCACATCAGAATCTAGCTCATTTCACTACACATGAAAGCAAAGTTATAAAGCCAATGAATTCATGCTGGTAATGATGGAAAAATACAAATTATCAGCTAGTCTCTACCTTTAATGTAATTTCAACTTCTTACACTTTTAACTCACCTTAAACAGTGCAAGAACTTAGGGTCTTGGTAGAGTTAATCACCAACTTCCTGCCCTGATGGGACTGTGGAGCCATTCCGACTTTCAATCAAATTTAACAGATCTTGGGCTGGCCAGATAGGTAAGTGGATTAAAGTGCCTTCTTAGGCAGACACAAGGACAGGGGTCTAATCCCTCAGGACACACTGATTCAGGGACTGAAACTGGGTGTGGTGGCACATACCTATAATCCCAGCACTTGGGAGGCTGAGAACAAGAGGATCACTATGAGTCCAATCTGTCTAGTGAGATCCTGTAGACCCTGTAGTAAAAATAAACAAATAAATAAACAAAAAGTCTGTTAACTCAAAGTTATATAGTTTCTTTTAACATATAATACTTATATGGTGGGATTATTTCTTACACATCACAAATTAATAAAGTTAAAGCTGTAATATACAAAGTACTGTGATTATTTATAATAAAGAAATCAGATATCAGACCATATTTTCATTGTATGTTCAAGAAACTTTTTTTTTTAGTTAGTATAATCATGAGTAAATATTAAGGAATATAAATATACATTTTCCTATTTGTTTGCTTTCTCTCTGTTTTGTTTGTCCTGGTATTGAAAGGTTAAAATACTAAGGTGGAAACTATAGCTATATGTCTCCAACGTTCTGAAATCAATACCTTTCATAGTATGAGACACTATGCAATTAATTTGATCTGCAGATTTATTTTTCACTATTAGATATTCTGCGGAAAAATTTATACTCCAAAAGTCAATTAAAATATTCCAGGTGGAAAATTTTCATTGACTTTATCACATTAACCACATATCAAAATTTCTTTTTTTTTAATGAGTAGAATGTATTTATTGAGAGAAAGAAAACTCCTGTCGAAGAGAGGGACAGGAGGGGGGCCCGAGCGGGTAGCTCCCCGGGAAATGTCTTGTGTTTGATCAAATTGTCTTTTGTTGATTGGTAAGTTGAGACATCGTTTCCTTGGCATGGACCCAGCAGCTGACTGGGGAGGTGGTGCTTGCAGCAGGGTGCCAAGAGCTCATAGAAGGCAAGAAGAGATGCTTGGCACAGAAAAGTGAGAGATGCTTCAGGAATGAGGGCTCACGGGTAAATAAACAGGAAAAGAGATTGGGGCTCACTACTATGAAAGAAGGAAGAAAGAAATAGAGAGCTTCTTAACTGCAGGAGATTTTAGACTTCAAGTAAACAAGTGTAAGATAGACAGCATTTACCACAGCACAAATAAAATTACCTTATGATCCTATTTTCCATGCTTAAAGTACTTTTAATAAGCTACTGTTACTGGTTTCTTTTCACTTGCATTTGTGTATGTGTGTCTTCCCTTTTCTATACTAGAATATTATTTGAACAGAAGATGTGTATGCATTTCCTCCTAAAAATCAACAGATCTATGTTGAATTTCTTACACATATATACAAGCCCCATGCCAATCACTGAAGAGTTACAAATAAATAAAAACAAAATGGTATAGACCAAAATCATGTGCTCTGCCCCTAAATTCTAGGTTGGCACAAACACCACTCAAATAGCATTGTATTTAGAAAGGAAGAAGAGTATTTCTCTGTGAGCCACTGGCTAATCAGTTACTGAAGGAAGGGGAGTGGACGCCAGGGTGGGGGCAGCAAATAACGTCTTCTCAATCTCTTATTTCTTGGATTCTACCCAAACGGCCCCAAAAAGTAAGTTTTCTATTGCATAAGGCTAGTTATGGTTCTTACATCCTTTTTCATCTTTTCAATTGTTACTGTTAGAAATTGTTTTGCAATGCCCATGCCTGGCCTCAGCAACGCTGCACCATGCCTGCTCTACACGCCCAGACAGGTCACACTGAAGGACAGGACTTGCTGCGGGGGTGGCGTATGTATTCGGCCAGTGCTCTAAACGGGGAAAGTGTGCCGGGGAAAGAATCAAAGCTGCCTCAGGATGACCAGCTTGACCTAAACTTCTATATTATTTAGGAAAAAGATGGCATTTCTTACTAGATAAGAAAGAGTGAAATCCTTGGGAAAAGAAAAACTCCCATGCTAGACAACCCCACACACCTGAAGGCATAAATAGCATTGTGTTCCTTTTGATAAAATCTCACTGTTCTCTCAAGGTCAAAATTTGAACTGTATGGATTGGAGAGGAAAGGCCGTTTTATCTTCCGTGTCCTCAAACTGTTCTTCATTATAAACCAGATTTCTCCTGAAGATCTATACTTTTCCACTCAAAATATACAGAAAATAAATAATATTGTTTCCAAATATCTTTTTTTTAATTTCTTTTATAAGACTCTGCAAAAGATTGATCATATGCAGGTCCCCTTGCTATGATCCAGTGGATGTTTGATTACATGAGGCCCATCTAAACAGGCTTCTCCTATCTTGAAGAAATCAAGATTGGTTTTCTTGGTTTGTTTCCTGTTTTGTTTCTCTTAAAACACAATGTTCCTGTGGCACCATGGTCTGCTGAACCTTTCTCTTATCAATCTTCTAGAGGAAAAAAGTTAAGGATGTTTGTTTTTGCAATAATTAGGAAGGAATTCTACTTTCTGTATTCTCATAGATAGCAGGAAATGCACCCGCTGACCGCAAACCTAATCACTAAACTGTGGATTCCTTAAAAGCTCTATTATTTTAACTACCATTTTCTTAAAAAAAAAAAAAATGGCTAGTTATGGAAACCTCAGGAAATGCACAGGAAATAGCTGCCTGAGAAAATGTTAGCTCGGGTACTGGGTCATGTAACAAAGCAGTAAGGCATGACTGCAACTACACCCAAACACCATTATTTGACTTCTCAGGCTCTCTTGCTTTATGGCATTCAATATTGGTGAAGAAATAACTCTGTCAATATATGGATATTGTGTTTTAGAAATCGTCCAATTAGGCAAAAAGCCAAGTCAGACATCCAGCTAACTGACTTTTTAAGGAAAGGGGAAGTGGACAGTTTATTAGTTATGCGGGCAATACTCTTTCTACAAAGAGAATTTGCGTCTAAAGATTCTGAGCGATTTGTTACAGATTTCCTGAAACCCATGCTCTATTTTTATTTTGGATGTTCATTTGATGCACAAGTTTAGAGATACTTGGAATTGTGGAAACAGAGCTTCTGACTCTTTTTTTTTTTTTTTTTTTTTTTCTGAAACCATTTAGCTGATAATTGTACTGAAAAGATCCAAAGGAGATGCAGAATTTTTTCTCATTATCTAGGCAGTTCGGGTAGATGCGGATCCCTTCCCAGGCAGCCCCAGGCTTACTCTCCATCTTTGGGACCAGAGCAGCGAGTATGAATTTGAGCATCTTTTTGTATTTTCACTAAGCTTCAGTTTCTCTATTTGTAACATGGACAGATAACAGTGCCTTATTTTGCTTTGGAGATACACATTTAATTTTGTGACTGAGTATTTCTGAGGTTTGAATGATTAATGTCAATGATGAATAAATTTTATTGAGTTTTTATTGTTTTTTCTAAATAACCAATAATAAAGAAATAAAACTAACAGTTTAAAGTACCAAGTTTTCAGAAACAGAGGAAATGGTCCTTTCTAACGGAACATTTTTATAAGAAACAAATACTATAATATTTGAATTGATGTTGCCATGGAGAATGCTAAGTAATTATGACTGCTAGTGCCACTATAAGGCCAGCTACCACGACCACAGCTTGCAACCTCTCTACTTCCTCATGCATAAAATAAATGGAGGTAAAACATTCTCTATTATGAGAGTTAAAACAAAACAACTTGTCAGAGCTCTTGGCACATAGCTTGGCACATAGGCACTCATGAAGGGTGAGCTGCTAATACCAGTCACAGTTATCACTTGGAGCCCATTATAATTGCTGCAATTAAACCTCTCTAACATAGAGAAGTTATATTCCCCATGATGTCAAAGAATTCGCCTCTAATTAGAAAAACATAAAGGTGACGTATTTCAAGGCTGGCTTTGCTACAACGTCATTCCATTAAGTTTAGCCAGAGATCAAGAAGACCAAAATCCCAGGGTGTGAAAACACCTTTACATATGGGACAAAATCATAGCCTCTTCCTTCTCTGATTTCTCAAGAAAGAGAATGTGAATGTCACTAGGCATTGCAAAACTTATTAGAGCACTGTTGACTCAATTATACAGCATTTTCTTTAGCTTTTAAATTGGTAAAGTGCTGGTCATTTCCTGTTCTTGCTAACCCCAGTGCAAGAGCCCTTATACAGAGAGAGAGAGAGAGAGAGAGAGAGAGAGAGAGAGAGAGAGAGAGACCTACAGGGACAGTGTTGAACTGGAGAAGAGCAAAAACCTCAAGCGAGGAGCGTACTTCTGTTTATACCATGCAGCAATTCAAAGTGAAGAGTAGTTTGTCAGATGAATGTCTGCTACCTGCCCTATCTCATCACTGTTTCTTCATGCTCCTCTACCACTCCCATCTTTTTAAAAAACAAAAAACTCTGTCCTCGTCTGCTCTCCCTTCTTAGCAATTTCCTGTGAAGCTGCTGTCTTCAGGGCACAGCAACTAGAACGCTGTGCTTACCATGGATGTAAGGCATTGGAGACCAATCTACCAGTAATTATGAAACAACAAAGTAAAGGAACTAGGAAAATAAAATGAATATAAAAGTATGCTCCCTAGAAATTTTATTATGCAACATATTAAACTTTTAAAATCTCTGCTTTAGTTTTATAAGTCATAGTTTCCTTCAATGCTTTAGTACTAGTGGAGCTATATACCAGGAATGCCTAGGACCTTAATTCAAGAACAAAAGATAAGAAGCATACAATAGGAAGAACAAAATAAATGAATGTCTTTTTTTACAAATCTATAAAAATACACATTAACAAATTTTTTGGTTGTGTTCATGTTCTTAGATTTCACAGAAATCCAAATGAGGTAAGAGAGATCCATGTGTACTCATAGACCACCCACAAGAGACTCAGTCTATAGGAAGCAGTTAGCTGGACACGGAGTCTCCGAACCTTTCTGATTCTCAGGTTCCACGAAGTTAGTTACCATGAAACCTGGCTTTCCCACTAAAGCAAAACTGCTCAATGCTTTCCACTGTTTGTGCTTTAAGAACTCTAGAAAAGGATTCTCTGGGCCTGCCCTCATTCATGCAGTTCCACAGTATTTTGAAATTTGTCGACTGACTATCTTGAACATTAATTCTATTGCAATAAATACTGTGTTCACTCAACATTTGTATCTCCTGTAAACTGTAATAATTAAATCAAGAATGTTCATCTTGACGCAATCCACATTTTATGTTTACATAAAATATTCACACTAAGGCAGATGAACTGCTTCAATAATTTAACCCTGCTTGAAAAGATAGTTCTGTATCACCTACCAAAGTAGGGAGCACCTCTCATATAGTTGCAGTTTTCACAGTTTGAAAAAAATCAGTACACATAAGAACAGTCACACTAAACTCAGCCATATAGCAATAGTGGGCTTGTTTCCATATAATTCTGCTTGATTTTCTTGAAATCAAATCACAGTGGTGAACTTCATTGTGTGGTTTGGATGGTTTTAGAAAAACAACTATAGCTCATGAGCAAACTATGCTCCAACCAGGCGGCTGCTCCCAGGTTACCAGAGGCCAGCTGGGAGAGTGACCTTTCTAGCTGGTTACAGGGTAGAAAATTAAAGGGTTTAAGTGTAAAAACTACCTTCTTTTCATCTGACATTCATACACTGGTCTCTGTTAACTGATTTGAAATGTGAGATCAGTATCAAATTAAAACTAAGGGCCTTAGTTAAATACTAGGTAAAAAGATGGGATTAACATGCAGGAAGAAGCAAGGGGAATATTTTAACTTGAAGGAACAGTGGGGCCTAGGAGGGCAGGGAGCTCCCAGCTGTAACAAGCACAACATTGTTCTCGATTTTGATTCTTATGCTAACTGTGTACTTTTGAGAACTGAATTGAATGTCTTACCCTCATAGTAGGCAGATTACAAAACACTGACAGTAGCTGTTACATAATTTCTTTCTTTCTTTCTTTCTTTCTTTCTTTCTTTCTTTCTTTCTTTTTCTTTTTAATTTTGTAGCATCACGTGTTTGCTGTGTTTACTCTGGGAACATGTTGTAGGCAACTTCGCTAGAGAAATTCTTGGTTGAATGTGGAAGGGTTATTTAGGGAAAATAGGAAACAACCTGAAGTAATGAAGGTAACTACTTCCCCAGTCTCTTCCAAGGGAGGAAACAGAATGGCAAAGTGTGTTTATTTAAATTACTAAATTACCTCTATAGCAACTTGGGGCTGAGGAGGTACTTATTTACAAAGTTGTAATAGAATGTCTTTAGCAGGAAATTTTAAATAATGACAAATCCACTTCAGGCTGTTGGCTGGAATTTTGAACTGTGAACTTCAGCAAAAAAAAAAGTAAAAAAAAAAAAAAATAAATTAAAAAAAAATATATATATGTATATACCATTATTTCATTGATACAGACTTACTAGATATAAACAGAAATAAAGGAAGAGAACAATGTGTACACCGCTTTGCTACTAAATTTCCCTGGTGAGGAAGAAAAGGAATAGGAAAACATTATGCTGTGCTTTGAAAGAAGAACAATAAAGAGTTTGAAACATTTTTTTAAACTAATCATTAACACTAAAGATCTACCCAACCCAGGAAGGGGTGGACTAAGAAGAGACCCATAGCACAGTTTTCTTCCTTGAGCTTTTTTTAGTCTCCGTGTGCTGTGGCATGACAGCGGCAAGCTGAAATGATTTATGAAATGAAAAATTCCTGCCCACCCAGCTTACAGACAGGCATAGGCAATAACTACTGTGCTCTGCTGTTTGCCATAATGTTTAGCTCAGATGTAGCCAGAAAAATCCCACTACACACAGAAGATTCAATTTAAAAAGAAACAGATTTCTCTACATTTCTCTCATGTATTTGTGCTTGGGCTCACAGAGAAATAATATAGGCATGTTTGTGCACACATCGGTATTGTGCCTTTTATCTTATACTTTTGCTGTTCCTTTTTGTTATTGCAAAGCACTACTTTACTTTTACTTTTGAAGTATTCCCCATAGAAACTTCTCACTTTCTGTTCTGGTTATTGTCTCAGTTACTCTTCTCGCTGCTGGGACAAATACCCGACACTCAAATTGAAGGGAGGAAGGGTTTATTTAGCTCACAGTTAGTGGAGGGTTCAGTCCACATTCAGCTGGCTCCAAGGCAGAGCAGCACATAGCAGAAGGCAACTTTTCATGAGGTGGCAAAGAGCAAGAGCAAAAGGGTGGGGTAGCAGCAGCTCAAGCAGCTAGCTTCTCTTTCCTCCTTATGCTGATAGGCAAATTACCTGCCCCAAGGCAGGTGCAGCATCCACACCCACGGTAATCAATCACAAACTCCAGAAGCCAACCCAAGACTGCATGAGGCTTTGGGGGGACAACTAGACACAAACCATAACAATTAATGATTTCCTAATTATTTTTCTACCCCACAATAATCAGAAGCAGGCTGTTATCCAAACAATTAGGCAAATAGCTATGCAATTTAATATAATGATTGTGATAAAAATGGTTGTGTTAAGTAGTGGGTATTTATATTACTAATTAACTTTATTGTTAATTAGGCTGCTCAGAGTTTATAATTTGGCTTGAAGTTACAAATAGGACCTAGGCACTGTTTTGCAAAGTTTCATAAAAGCTTGGAGGAAAAGCTATGTAGAAAATACTATTAAATGACATATGTGAGACAAATGAGACCACGCACATATACACTTAACCCGGAACAATATTACAGGTAGTAGCAAAGTGAATTTAGAAGAAAAAAGTCACATTCAATATGTGATGAAATTATATGGAGACTATTTAAATTTTAGACAAGTTACTACACCTAATCTTAAGTGAAATAAATCAGACTCGCACATGCAAACATTGTTTTGCCTGCTTAGTGTGAGAACCTGAAAGAGAAAAATGGAATCTGAAGGATGCGAAAGATACTGGGAAAAGAAAATAAATTTATTTAAAAAGGAAGAGTTACTGAGTTGAGGAGGACAGGAGAGAGAGTGGGGAAAAGAGATTTATCTATGTGTATAAACAGGGTGGTCTGGACAACTGTACTGTGCATTTCTGCTGGTCTATGAAAAGGAGCAGATAATGCTTTAATTTGTTGTGTCTCTTTTTTAATTGCTGGTCCTTTTTCTTTCATTTCTTATAAATTTCTTTTTTCTTCCAATTTGTATGTATATATCTGGTAATACAAATAACTGTAAGATAACACTATGTATTACAACAAATACTTTGAAATTCACATTACTTTAAGTGAAATTCTGTATCAGTTGTAATAATTTTTTTGTTTTAATTCTTATTTATACTCTCATTTAAAGACTGAAATAAGGAAAGTAATTACACTTAGTGATCTCAAATACACGCCCTTGCCTTGAACACACTTATGACATCGTATCTGCTGTTTTCCAAAGCAGTCTCGAAAGTTGTCTTCCATGGCTGTCTTTTATTGGATGACACCAGTAGTACAATGGATGCTGCTGAGCACTGCCCAGGGAGAAGACAGGACCACAAGGACAGCACAGTGTGCCTCGTGGACCTTACTTACTGGATGTAGTAACATACAACTTCTGCTTCCTCGGCAAAGTCAAAATGGCCATGACTGTTAAATGTTTTGAAGGAGTCTGGACATGGAAGCAGCCCCCACAGCATGCATACTGTGAAGACCACCACCCTGGAGGAGTTCTGGAACTGCTGCAGAAAGGGCCAAGAGTCCGGAAATGAGTGAAGCTATGGGGCGTGTGTAGAGAGGTGTTAATGGTGATATGTCTTTCATTATATTGGTCTAAAAAATTAAATAGTCATGGTATTTTTCAACCACACCTTATACTTCCATCTAAAGATCTCCAATTTATATTAGAAACTTCTATATATAATAAAACAAAGACTATCATGAGATCATTTTCAATCAATGCATTTACTAGTTTAGGGAAATGAAATTTCAAAACCTAGAAGAACTGCAGAAAGTCAGTGGAAGTGGTAAGATAATGTAGATTTAAAAGACAACAGTTTTAGGCTGGCCAGATAGCTCAGTAGACTAAAGCGCCTGCTTAGGCAGAGCGTAGTGGCCAGGATTTGATCCTCAGTGTACTGTGCCGGCCCCACCCCAGGGGTGTGCTGAGAGGGAGACTGAGATTGGGCGTGGTAGCACGCACCTGTAATCCCAGCACTTGGGAGGATGAAAACAGAAGGATTACTGCCAGTCCAATCTATGTAGTAAGACCCTGTAGGCCTTGTACTTAATACATAAAATAAAAAATGAAACAAAGATAATAGTTTTGGGTAAAAAGACTTTGTATAACATACACAGCTCTTGTGACAATAGTCTCTCTAGAATTCATGAGTTCACCAAACTCCAGTCTTCCTAGGTTGCAGTATATTCTTGTGTCCTTTCCATATCTAAGCACAGGACAAGAAATTTTAGAAACAGTGAAGTTTATCAGGCATTTAAGACATAAATGATTCTATAGGAAGTAATGTGGTAGGAAAAAGGCCATTAATTTCATCTCTGCAGGAAACTATGAATTTTTGAGAGAGGCATTTAGTGCAATCCATTTTTCAGTATACACAAATTGTGTTACGTTCAATGTGTTTATGCACTGACTGTGCTAAGCTGAGAGACTTTTAAAAGGTGACCAGGTAAAGAGAAAATGTTCCAAAGTGCAGGGCAGATTCTAAGACCAAGAGAGATTTTCTATCCTTCCATCAGAAAGGTCTTTCATGAAGATGTAGTTTTCAGCCACCTCCCCCACCTACTGGCCCTTCCCTCACACAACTGGGGAGAGGATTGCTTATTGTAAAGAGAAAAAGGCTCTTGAGTATAGGGGTAAGGTACAGAGCTGAGGTACACCACATTTCTCCTGCCTTTTGTTGGTTCAAATTATTTATACATTCCTATAGGTCGTTCTCAAAATTATTTTTAGCATATAGGTAAACACTAATGCACTTTTTAATCAAATATCAGAATGCAATCCCACTTGAATTAAGAGCTCTCTTTGGTCCTGTTCTATGACCACAGGGAAGGGCACCTAACTGGACGCCATGTGATCTCTTGCTGCGTGTACTTAGAAGTCAGCATTCTCAAATGCTCCTCTGTAAGATGTCTCCATCTTTGACTTTAGCAAACTTAAAATTAAAATTGATTTATTGAAGATTTTTCTGTTAAAATCTGTTGCATGATTTATTTTGGTCTTCTCTAGTAAATCTGATTTGCCAATCTATAATTAGAGTTTGTAAAATAGATATCTTTTTCTATTGAAGTGGAGAGTGGATCAAATTGGATTTTAATCCTTTGAAAGCAGAATGTGTAGGGTAGCCTTCATCTTCTAAACAGTAACATAGAAATAGAATAATAGGAACATTTCTGTAGCAGGTGATTAGAAATCCTACTCAATTTATCACTAAGGAATGAACTGAAAATAAAAATAGTTTAGAGATCCAAGGATAAATTTTTGCAAGTAAGCATTGGATTTAGATTTTAAACATTCTGTGAGGAGATTGTCTCTGATTACCTAGTGGCTCTCCTGACTTTGTTGGATGATTACCAGCAATCAAATATTGATATTCTATTACCAGAAAACTGTTTTCCTTGATGGTTTTAGAGCACATATTAGAATCGGCTAGGCCTTGGTCAGGTGCCCTCCTTGTGGCTTAAGAGAGAAGAGTTACTTTTATTCCCAATGAATTGGGTGAAATGTTTTCCAGAAAAAATAGTGGTGCTGTTTTAAAGGGAAAGGAAGAGAAAGGGGACAGGTGGGAAGAGGAGGGGAGGGAAAAGAGAAGAGAGGAGGGGAGGGGAGGGGAGGGGAGGGGTCAGGAGGAAAGAGGGGAAAGAACAGAGATGGGAAAGGGAGGGGGAAGGGGAAGAAGGGAGGGGTGGGGAGGGGAGGGGAAAGGAGAAAAGAGAAGAGGAGGAGAGAGAAGAGGAAAGGAGGGGAGGGGAGGGGAGAGGATGCTAAGGAGAAAAATTATGTCTATTTATATGGGAAGATTCCAAAATATGTTGGAATTTTAGTGCTCTGTGTTGGTAGAACTTAGAAGCAGCTCCTTCACATTCTGAAAGCTCCAAGGGAATGTTTTTCAAATTTTCTTTTAAAATTTATTTTCATTTTTAAATACCTTGAATGCAATAGTGTTGAATGAACAAACGGAACATCCATTGTTGAATCATTGATCATGATTCAAGTGCATTTTCCAGGAGAAATCATCAACATTGTACACAGAAATTACATTTTCTAGCATTTCTGACTTAAAAAGCTAAAGTTAACATCATCTGAGTGTGTGTTGATTTTTAAGTACAACACCTACACCACCTGAACTCAGTCATTTACAATACTCCTACGATGGAGGTATTGCTATTCTCATTTTATAAATTAAAAAAATGAGTAGTTGAAGGATTAAGTAATTAGCAGAAGACATAATTCTGTTTCAGTTATGTCAACCAAGTGTTCATATAGGGGTGCTGGGGAGATAGCTCAGTAGAATAAATGCTTGCTTGGCAAGTGCAAGGATCTGAGTTCAATCCCTGGTTCTGCAAAAAAAAAAAATGTTCACATAGGTAGGTACATGGTTGTCCACCTCCTCTTCTGGCAAGTTGGAGTTTGCTTTTTTGAAAAATATCTATTAATTAAACAGAATGACACCTATGGATAGACAAGGACTTGCTTTCTACGTTTTCAGGACCTAATCTGTGAATCTTAAAAAAAATCTATTAAAAAGATGAAAATGCATTTTTTTTGCTCATGAGCACTCAGTAGACTTTTCAGAACTAAGTTGACAAAAATTCTCATTGCACTTTAAACTAGTAAGTGTTCAAGCTAAAATTAAATGCAATAAATGTAGGCTTATATCGTTTAAACATCTCTCTGATTACTTAAAGGGCTCTCAGACATTTCTTTGGGGAATTTCAAGTTGTAAACCCGTGGTTTTCTTTTTGTGTTTCAATTCCTAAATGGAACCACATGGAGAGAGAAATGACTTCACATGGCCAGTGAAAAACCAAATCATTTGCTCGCTCTGCAGCATGGTAATGGAGTCCATCTGAATTATCTTAGTATAAAAAGCAGCGGAGAATATTGGTTAGGACTAGCGTGGATGCAGGTAACATAAACTTAAGCTAAAAGGGACTTCATAATGAAGACTACTATTTTTTACAAACCCGATCTAGCTGGATTTATATGGAATCTTAGAAACAACTGAAACCAAGGCTGGATGCGCCATTAGGGTGCTTGTTCTGTGTTTTTCTTTTTTAAATTTCTGAACAGTATTTTCTGTCTCTAAGCCAGCACTGCAGAAGATATCCAAGGATATACCTTCTTCTGAGCCATACTTGGATCTCTCTCCTGAACCCTAAATTGGCAGAGACTGAGACCAGCTTGGTCATTTGTTTACTGCTATCTGATAGGTTGTCCTCAGGAAAGAACTTCAGTTGGTCCTGATTTGATCAGCAACCAAGTCTTGGAGCAAAAACAGAATTGCTCTGTGTGTGTGTGTGTGTGTGTGTGTGTGTGTGTGTGTGTGGTGATTGTTCTAAATAATGGGTTCTAGTCATAAGTGTGCTTCTACAATACCAACCTGGCATTAAAAGTCATCAACCTGAATGTTGCTTTGCTTAAAAAGACACATTTTTCTAATAGTGTTTAAAAGCAATTGTACATTTGCTTCAGATTTTAAATGCCAAATTTTACCTCCAGTAACATAAATTGGCAGTTGCCGTTACTGCTGTTGGTGAAATCTGCAGAAGAACACGGAGAATAAGTTTTTTGGTACCAGGGATCAAACTCAGGACCTTGTGCTTGCCAGGCAGGCACTTACACCACTGAGCTAACTTCTAGCCTGTAAAGAGCATGTTTTACTCAGGACAGAAAATTACAGTAAATCACCTGAGCACCTGATCTCTATTTGTTCTTGTCTAGCCTATATTTATTTCTTAGTGAAGCAAAACCTTTTTTTTCTGTTTCTAGCCATAGGAAAAAATAATAAAGAAGAATGGACTAACCATGAAAGAAACAGCAGGAATAAAAAGAAGATAAAGTGAAATGAGGAGCAGAAAAAGGAAAACATGAAGGAAGAGGAGGTAAAGCCAAAAGAGGTGCAGGAGGAGCTATTCAAATGTGAGTTACTAACAGTTGTACATGGTTGTTGCTAAACATCACTTTTACCATACTGAACTTTCCTCAGCCTGGACTGCTCTGCCAGTTGGTCTTTGTCAGTCGGTCTTTACCAGCTAAGGGGCTGAACATGACTCTGAAGAGCGACAGCTAGGTTGTCAGTGGGAATACAAGTCAGTGTCCAACCACTACAAAAATCAGTATGAAGAACCCCCGGAATTCTAAAAAGAGGAATTCCATTTGACCAAACTGTTTCTCTTTTATGAATCTCCACAATAAAGTTGAAGAAAGACATCTTATTACTGTGCTACTTGCATATCCAAGAGTGTTTGTCTAAGCACAATTCATAATTGCTAACATAGGGAAGCAGCCTGTATGTCCATCAATAGTTGAAGAGATACTGGGAAGGCCAGATAGCTCAGCGGACTAAAGCACCTGCTTAGCCAGACGCAGGGACCAGGACTCGATCCCTGCCTGCTGTGCTGACCCCACCTCCCGGGCATGCTGGGATAGCGATTGAGACTGGGAATGGTGATGCTGATATAATCTCAAGGCTTGGGAGGCTGAAAACAGGAGGGTCACTAAGAATCCGATCTGCATAGTAAGACACTGTAAACCCCATACTAAATACATAAAAAAAAAAATAGTTGAAGAGATAAACAATTTGTATGTATACATGGTGGAGCACTATTCGGCCTTAGATAAACTTGGGTTCTTTGTAGGAAAATTTGAAATCATAACACTGTGTGAAATAAATCAGATACACGAGCTTAAATATCATACTCTGTCTTACACGAGAAACCCCAAATATAAATAAATAGCATAACTAAGGATGGATAACAGGAAGTAGGGAGAAAGAGCTGCTTCTATCCTTTCCTATGGAGAGGGAATCAAAGGCGGGAAGGACTAGGGAAAGAGCTGAGGTGTGTCGGCACTCATGCTCATTGCAGTCAAGGAGTAGAGTCACTGTGTACTGCACACACCCTGAGGAAAAATAAAGCTAGATATTCACTTTTCTATAAAGAGAGACATAGAAGTGAGAAGTTCAAGTGTTTGCTTTGAATTTCAATTCCCTCGCTTTGAGAAATAATGTGCTGATTCCCAAAGACATGGGGGAACGGTCAGACCTAAACGAAGAGAAGCTATTCTTGCTGGTGTTGGCCCAAGCTAATCCCTGTGACAGGCAGGCTGGTGAGATCTGACAAAGAAGAAGCAAGTGTCTCAATCCCTTCTTCACACCTGAGGGCTCACTCTAGAGGCAGGAAGGAGGATGCTAGGCCACCAGCTTAATCTGTGAGCTGTGAAATAAGTCGTCCCCTTAAAGTTGTTTTTTGGGCAGAGGCTGGAAGCACAGTTCCTCCTGGAGTTCTCTTGGTCTTAGAGAGTACCTCACATGCACAAGTTGGAAATGGCCAGAAGAACCTAGTTTTGGAGATACTTTCCTGACATATTCCTAAATACGCATGTGTCTTTCTTCTGAAAGAGTAAAGAAACAACAGTTAACTGCTTGGACAGACAACTGGGAATAGAATGAGTTTGTGAGCAGATGCTGGTGTATGGAAATGACTTGGAGGGACTTATGTACGCCTTTGATTCCTGCTCTCTAGACTTTGATTACCTCTTATGCCTATTGATTTAAGCATCCTAACTGGTAACATGTTCAGATGAAAGTGGAGTAAGTTCAGGCTGAAAAAGCTTTGTTTATAAGAATATTTTGAACTGATTTTGTATAAGGGCCTATCATTGATGGGCCATAGGCTTGAAATACAGCTATAAGAAATATAGAAAATTCCCAGCCAGCAAGATAGTTTGGCACCTGTTTATGTATGCTTAGACAAGCACAGGAACCATGGTTCAATCCCTGGCACCACAAACCATGCCAGTCCCACCTCCTGGGCATGCTGAGCCAGCCACAGAGACCAGGCATGGTGGTGCATGCCTATAATCCCAGTGCTGGCGAACCTGAAAGCAGGAGGATCACCATGACTCCAGTGTGTGTAATGAGACCCTGTAACAACCAAATATACTGAAAAGAAAGAAAGAAAGAAAGAAAGAAAAAAAGAAAGAAAGAAAGAAACAAAGAAGAAAGAAAGAAGAAAGAAAGAAAGAAAGAAAGAAAGAAAGAAAGAAAGAAAGAAAGAAAATTCCACTTCTCAAATATTTGTATTTATGTAATAAAATCCATAGGCATTACATATTCACAAGAAGTGTTGAGAAAATGATACACAGTAACTCCCTTTCACTTATTTTGACTCAATGTGTTCTCTAACCTAGAAGGTAAAATTAATTATTTATTTAAGAAATGTTCTCCATTGTCATCAATGTTTTTTTCCCCTTCTGCTATCATAAAAGCTCGAAGATCCTTGACATTTTAATAGCTTGGCCATGTGTTCAAATAGAATTACATCATTTGTTAGAAATTTTTATCTGCTGATATGAGACTTAGTCCTCCGTGACATGCAATAGTTGAGTCCGTGCTCGTTTTCTCTATCCATTTTCTTACTTGCTCCAACTGTCTACAACTTATCCCCAACTGAATGAGCTGTCCTTGGATGCAGTTTCTTAGTTTAACAATGATAAAAAGAATCCTCTAAATATTCTTCCACAGAGACCAAACATGCACCATATATGGGCCTTAATACAGACCCCGAGGACAGGGCCTCCAGAATTGTACAAGAAAAGTCTCAAACTTGGTATTCTGTATCACTTAGTCATTAAACCAGGGAAACACATGATTGAATTAGCAAAATTATTGTTTTCTCTCTTTTTCGTGCCCATGGTTGATTTCTAACTAGAAAACTATATCCTTAGAGACATATATGGAATAATTCTATTTGTAATATCCACAGCTTCTATCATTCGTAAGTGAAGATTGTCAAAGGAAGGTGGTGAGGCAAAGCGTTCAAGAGAATGGAACTTGGCATGGCTCGATAGTTGTAGTCTGTCATTATTCCCGGTGGGAGGAAAAATATTCCTCATAACCAATGAGAAATCATATTGTGCTCGGAACCCCTCTCTACCACACTACTTTTCAGATTTTTATCTTGCTCATTTGAGCTCTAGTCCTTACTAGATGAGAAGGCCAGTGTCACCTGCAATACCCTGAAAATATCACTCCCAGCTCTACACTTCTATGCTTGGCTGTCACTGGGCTGCTACTCTGTATGTCTATCAAGTGTCGAAAACAAAAGGGAAAGAGTATCCAACAGTATATATGCTGAAAGTGTTGATTTATATTGAAAAAGATCTCTTAATATCTTGTAAATGACACGTAAAAAAATAGACTTAGGGTTCTCCTGTGGAGTCACAGTATTATAATTTTACTTTCATACATTTGGCCTCATGATTTCCAAAAGAATTTAATGTAACTTTTGAAATATATAAAATACTTTGAATGAATATTTTGGAAAACATGAAAAGAGGTATTGGTACAATAAATAAAGTTAGGAGTAAAGCTAAAGTTAAAATGATATCCTGTAGTCTTATGAAGAAACACAATTTCTGTGCTATATTTATTACAGAGCAAAGAAAGAAGAACATTTGATGAGTTAGTTAACTCCAATCAGTCAAAATGTTTGTAAGTTCATAAGAATTATTTAGAAGAAATAGTAGATAAATGGTAAATATGAATATTGTCTTCAATCATTATTTTTGATCACCCATGCCTATAAAGAAAATTTTAAAGAACAATCAAATTGGTTATAAAGCAAACATTTTTTTAATTAAATTTATTTATTTATCTTTCTATCTATTTATTTTTTTCATTATTATACAACTCCAACTTGTAATGATCCTCCTATCTCAGCCTCCCCAGGACTGGGATTACAGGAGTGCACACCACACCCAGTTTCGGTGGCCAGCAGAGAACGCAATACTAGGGATCGAACCCAGGTCCTATGCTTGTCAAGCAGGTGCTCAGTCAGCCAAGCTATCTCCCCAGCCCCAGCAAACACTTTTCCTTAATTACATTTATCAAGCATGGCAAGAGCAGAGTTATCAACATGGCTGCTTGATGACAGTGGACTGCGAACATGGACCCCGTGTCTTAGCGTTTTTCCTGTCTCACACATTCAGATTGGCTCATGTGGAAACATAGGCGCACTTTGGCTGATAGAGAGTGAAATGGGCAGTGCTAACTAACCCTAAATTGTAACAGGAAAAATCTGGAAAACCATCAATAGTTGCTCATGTCCCCTCTGACTCTCACCACTCATTTCATGACTAGGCTGTGACATGGTCTTACCATCTTAATCTTCCCAGCAAACCTTCACAACCCTACCAGAGCACCAAGTTTAGAAAGTGACCAAAAAAAATCATCTCAACCATTTCAGAAAAGTCAATGTACATATCTTTGTGCTATTGAAATATGTGTATATGAATAGGCCAAATTCAGGGAACTGATGAATTTGTTAAGTAACTTTGATCTGATAGTGTCTGTTTTACTGACTCAAACAATAAAAAGCATCTCACATAATATAGAACAGGAGACTCTTGACACCACTCTGGGTTAGACCTTAATCTCCACCACTGCTCTTGCGGAGTGGTGACTTAGTGACTTATTTTCAGAGAATAGAGCTGGAAGGAGGTAAATAGTGTAGAGACTTATAAGCACTGACTTAAATGACGGGTATAGGTTAATATCACAAATGACATCACATAGATACCAAGTACCCCTGCTATTTTGTAATGAAAAGAGCCTTGCCATTTCTTCACCAAATCTATAATTTCAGTCTAATGATGAGTACATAAAGCTCTAACTAAGAAATCTTCTACCAGATACCTGGTCAGCACATAAGACTGCCAAGACCAAGGGCTGGCAAGATGGCTCAGCAGACTGAGCACCTGTTTAGGCAAGCACAGGGACCAGGGTTTGATCCCTGACCCTCCATGCCATGCCAGCCCTGCCCTCGGGCAAGATGAGTATGGGCCTGGTATCACATGCCTGTAATTCCAGCCCTGGGGAGGATGAAAACAGGAGGATCACTTTGAGTCCAAGCTCTGCGTAGTGAGACCCTGTATGAAATACATAAATTTAAAAAGAAAAGATTATCAAGGTCATAAAAAACAGAAAAACTAGGAAATTGGTACAGACCAATGTAAATTGAGGAGGCAATAATTAATTGCAAAAAGGATCATTAGATCCTAAACCTAAAAGAAAATATTAGCTGAAAAAACTAATGAAACCCAAATAATGCCTGGAGTTTAGTCAATGTAGTAACAATGCATCCAGGTCAAGTCCTTCGTTTGACAAATGAAACAAGGCAATGTAGAATGTTAACAATGACAAGACAGAGTGAATGGTCTATAGGCATCTTTGAAATTTTTCTTTCAATGCAAAATTAAACTGAGGGCTGGGGAGATAGATCTGTGGTCTAAGCACCTGCCTGGCAAGCACAAGGACCCAGGTTCAATCCCTGGTACCACATGCTCTGCCAGCCACTGAAACCAGGCATGGTGCACTCCTGTAATCCCAGCACTGGGGAGGCTGAGACAAGAAGATCACTAAGACTCCAAGCTGTGTAATGAGATGCTGTATAAAATCTATAAATCAAATGTTAAAAATAAAATATAAAATAAAGTTAATCTGAAAAACTAATTTAAAGATTATTAAAATATATATTATTAAATAGCTTTGTAATCTATTCACTTTGAATACAAATCACAATTAAAATTAAGAAGAACAGCTAGTGGCAAGAGAAATGCAAATTTATAGTAAAACATATATTAACTAAGAAATGAAACAGCATAGAAATCAGGCCAAAGAAATCACTGAATCACAAGAATGACTTTCTTACAAGCATTATTGTACTTGTCTGTAATCCCAGCACTAGGTAGATGGGAGTAGGCGGATCATCATGAGTTTGAGGCCTGTGTGGGCTCTGTAGTGGGTTCAAGGCCAGCATGAACTACATAGCAAGATCCTGTGTCAAAAGAAAAATAAAAAGACTTTCTGGATTCTGCATGATCAATTCATACATATTCTTCTGTAATTCTTCAGAGCTGTGCATTCTTCTTATATTTCCTCTTCTGCAATATGACTTTTCTTCCTAATATTAACCACATACACTGATCCTCATAATAGAGTTCCCCGGAGTCCTTTTTTAGTAAGTTCAAAGGGGATTTTTTTCACACTCAAATTATTCTGAGGCATTTCCCCTTTTCCTCTTCTTCATCTGGCATGTTTATCTTGATTTAATCACCTTGCCTTTACCATAAAAAACAACAAATGCAGTCTGATGTTCTGCTCTGTCAAGGCAGTAGGCAAAGTAAGGAAGCTGGTGGCCAGCTGTTTTTCATCTCTACTGTAGACAGAAAGAGCAAACGCTAGTGTCCAGCTGAAGGAACTGCAGGCACAGGTCTCCAGGAGATCCTTCCTCCATATCCTATGACCGTTGGCGCAGACAGAGAAGGAAATAGATGCTCCCTCTTCTTCTTATAACATACCGTCATCCGCTGGAAACAGAGCTGACAGTCACAAAGTGGATCACCTGGTCCAAACTGACTGAAAGACCAAGCTAATAAATCAGGGGAAATTTCATGTTATATTTTGTGCAGCAATATGGGTGCAGGAAAATGATTTAATCAATGAACTAAAACCACTTTTCTCCAAGTAGAATAAAAATAGATGCTGGAAAATGAAAAAAAGAATTGAAATTAAGGTTGTTCATTTATGTAGCATAGTTTAGCTCTAAAATATAGAGAAATACTTGCTAGGTTGGTGGAATAAGAGATACATACATATAAGGTTCATAAACCAAGTGGAGATAGAGTACGTCTACCATGAGAAATGAGATAAACAAAAGCATCTTTAAAAAATGCATTTTTCATGTCTGAGAAGCTCATTGTCCTGAAAATATTATTAGGAAAATGTTTCTGTCATTTAAGTGTTTTTGTAGTGCTTTAGCAGTTCCAATTTTTAATGGCAAAGTAGCATCATCTATTCATGTCCAACAGAAGACAAAATTACCATGAAGTAACTACATACCATGAAATTATGAGGAAATACACAAAATAGAGTTTAAAAGTAAAAGAATATTCATATTTCTTAGATGCTTTCCAAGTTGAACAATATTTACCTATTTCTAAGAGTAAAAAAGAATGTTCATTAAATATTTAGGTATTGCCACAGCATGCTTGAGACCTTATATCCTTCAGCTACACAAAAAGATCAGTGTTGTACAATAGCAAGTTCTTACTGTTTTATAGATCAAGAAAAGTTAATGCTATACCACTGTTTCTACAAGCGAAGGCCCAATATATTCTGAGCTTGTGTGTCCATCTTTTTTCATACTAATGACATATTAAGCTTTGTGGTAAAGTTCTTACTGAGCTCATCCTACAATGCTTCATGAAAAACATTCTAGTAAAAACTGCGACTGGTGTTGTTCTTATGAAGTTTCATCAACCAGGCTTCTTGGATATGTGTGCATGTGTACTTGTACCAGCTTGTGATGACTGTAATTTTTTAAAGAGTGGGTGTGACTTAGAGGAGTTAATCCATAGATGGCTCCCCCTTATGCTATAGCATAAACACTGATAAAACCTCCTTATTCATGGCATCTTCTTATCTTTCGATCATGAACAGCACATAACGTGCTGGTACCCTAAGCTGGTAGAACCAAAGGCCACTGGGACGTCCTTGATTCGAGTGGACATATATCAGGCACTCAGATATGGCAAAGGTATGTCACTGTTTCAGTTCTTCTTCTCTCGTTGCTGGGACAAAAATCTGACACCCCAAAATGAAGAAAGGAAAGGTTTATTTAGCTCACAATTGGTGGAGGTTTCAGTTCATACTCAGCTGGCTCCAAGGCAGAGTGGTATGTGGCCGAGAGCAACCTTTCACGGTGGTGGCAAAGAGCAGAGAGCAAAGGGAGCGGCAGCAGCTCAGGCAGCTGGCCATCCTCTCTCTCCTCCTTATACTGTAGTGCAGAGTATCTGCCCAGGGTGGGTGCAGCACCCACAGCCACAATAATCACTCACAAACTCCACAAGCTTCCCCATTACTGCCTGAGGCTTTGAGGGGACATATACACACAAACCACAACAGTCATCCTGAAACTTACTATTTTGGCTAATAATTGTATCATCTAAAATATCAGCTGACATCTCTGGCTCTCATTTACCCTTTATTAAAATGACAAAACATACAAAGGGAGAAAGACAACTAAAGCAGAGGAAATATCAAATGTAAGTGTCACTTTAAGATGATCGTAGTACATTAAATAAGAAGCAAAGTTCTGAGTGTTTAAAATATGAGCTGAGAGGCATAACTCTGTGGCCTAAGCACCTTCCCTGGCAAGCACAAGTACCCAGGTTCAATCCCCAGTACCACATGCCTGGCTGGCATAAGCTGCATAGACCCTATATCAAATAAATAATTTAAAATGTGAGCTGGCAGGTAAGGTAGCTCATGGAAGGGTCTGCTTAGGTAAGACCTAAGGGCAGGGACGGGGTTTTATTACTGGCACCACATGCTGTGCCAGCCCTACCCTGTGGGTGCCCTGAGCCAGCCACTGAGAACCAGCCTGGTGGCACATGCCTGTGACTCCAATGCAGGGGAGGCTGAAAGTAGGATGATCATGAGTCCGAGCTGCCTAGTGAGACCTTGTACCAAATGCACAAACTAATAATAATGATAATAGTAATAATATTAATAATAATATGTGAGCCAATGAAGACAGAATATCAAAAATCCACTAGGGCAGAAACTGGCAATGTTGAAAAGATTATTCTGGTGGAGATATTTGTCTTGCTATAGGAATGAGCTAAGTGTTTCAGAGACAAAAGAAAAAATAATTTAGAAAGAAGTTCATAGCAGCATGAAAGAAAGTCAACGCTGGTGTATGAGATAAGAAGAGATCAGTTTTGGTAAATCAGGGGCTGGGCTGGTAACTTTAGAAACACCAAAGACCAAATTAATTGTGGTGTCTAATCTATACATAAGAAAATAAAAATGAAACTTTCAAAAATTAAATTGCTTATAATGAAGTTCTAAAAAGTTCTGGTATTTCTCTTATGACTAGCTTTGACACTTTGTTTCAAAACACTAATATCAAGTTGTTTCAGGTCATGGTGCATGGTGCCTCCGCTTTAGTGGGGCTCACGATTCATAATGGAGCATTGAGCATCTAGCACAGGGCTTCAGGGCTTGCTGCTGGTTGAGTAGGCCACGTACAAAGGATGGCCTATCAGCCCAGTGTGAGAATCAATACACAAGGGGATGGCTCTATCTTTACTTCTTATCTATTTGTTAATTAGTCTCCTAGAATTACATCCAACAAAACAACTTCAAAATCTTCTCTAATATAAATGAAAAATCAAAAGCATTAAATTAAGTGATAGGGGCTGGGGAGATGGCTCAGTAGAGTAAGCTCTTCCCTGGCAAGTGCAAGGGTCTGAGTTCAATCCCCAGTTCTGGAAAAAAAAAAAATAAGTGATACATGTTACAGGTACCTTAAGGTATTCTCATTGGAAGTGCAACTTCTCTTCCCACTGTTAAATTCACAATGGGCATCTTTTTTCTAGTGTTAGTTTACTTAATCCTACAATTATTTTCCATTTTCAGATACTCTGATGAAATAACCAAATTATCTGGTTAATTCTGCCGGTGAACACAGAATCAGAGCAGTTGCTTCTTCCCTAAACATTCACACACTTGGAACTGTACCAAGTACTAGACTCATTGCCAAGAAAAATGGAGAAGCAGATTGCTGACTTTTGGGCCTGAGAGTATTGAGGAGGCAGCAAACCTGAAAATACAATTCCAAAAACAAGAATCTATGAAAAGCCATTCAGTTGATGTTATCAGTGGTGACCTCTTTGAGAAAAGTACATATTAATTAACATTTTACTGTGCAGACTTGAATTATATTCTTCCCAGGCCTTATGCTACTTAGGAGAAAAATACGTGTCTCATGATGAGCAGTCTTGCGTCTTGCAGATGGAACGTCTGCTGGTACGAAAGTCTACTTTATAATCACAAACAAGGTGTACTGTTCAGTCCAACCACCTGAGTGGAGATAACTGTTCCTTGCTACAGAGTTTCGTTTTACAAATCCCTTCTGAATTGGACATGTGTTACCCTGTACCTGTTGAGTTATTCTCAAGACTATTGGAGTCAATCAGTGCGAAATAAAATCATCACCGTCTCAACTGTACAGGTGCAATGCTAGATCCTGCAGCTGTCTGGATGCTGAACATTGTGTGTCCTCTTCAAGGGGTGAGTGAGAGTTCCCAAGCTTTGTTCTCAGTAAAGTGCCCTTTTAAAGAGAAGTTATTCATGTTTGTGAGCACATTCTTCTTTCTTTAAGTATTTTACTATCAAATCAAAATACAGACTTCAGGTTGGGGTATTCTGTAGTTTAGGTTGGCTTCCTCAGAAGCCTGACAGTTAAGATTGTCTCGATCTAACTAACTCCCTTGGAGAAAGTGCTTTATTGCATTAGAGCCTCTTAAATCTGAATTCTGACTGTCTGAAAATCCCAACTAGACAACTTACTACTGAATGACCTTGCAGAAAATAAATTTTATGTGGTTCAACTTCATATGTAAAATGGAAATACTGGCAGTACCTATCTCATAATGTTATTATGAAGAATAGATGTAAGTGTACAGAGCACATAAAATCCTATCTGACACACAAATACTAATATGCAAATTCACTGTATGCTTTCATTTTTTTCCAACAACTATATTCATTGGGTGCTAATATTTAATGAAACTGTAAAACCTATAGAGCCAGGCACTTTCACGACTTGTTTATTGGTCTATTCTGAGTAGTTAAAACAGGGGCTGAGGAGATAGCTCAGTGGCTTAAGTGCCTGCCTGGGAAGAGCAAGGTCCTGAATTCTATCCTAGGTACCCCCCAAAGTAAATAAATAAATAGAACAAAATGTGTCAAAGTAGTTAAAACAGTATGGAGTCAATAAATATTTGTTCAGTGGTTGAATGGGTGATGGATAGATTTGCATGCTAAAGAAAAAGAATTGCAGAAAAGTAATTGAAAGCACAAGGGCCCGAGTTCAATCCTCAGTTCTGCCAAAAAAAAAAAAAAAAAAAAAAAAAAAAAAAAAAAAAAAAAAAAAAAAAAAAAAAAAAAAAAAAGAAAGAAAAGAAAAAAGAAAAAGAAAAAGAAAAGTGACTCAATACATTTCTCCAATATATAGCTGACATGTAAAAGAACTATGATACAATCATATATCTGACTAGAAAAGACATACATTTAGCCATATGAATACATGGTGGAAATCTGTAGTAATATCTTGATCTTTTGTGGTAATGCTTAGCTCAGGAACAACAAAAGGCAGTTAATGGAAAACATAGGTTCTGAGAACAGATATCTGTATAGGAATGAAAGGGTTCAAATGTGGTCATGGATCAATTGCATACTACATTTATGACTATTTTACACTCAAGGCCACTCCAAGTAAGCGTCTTGTAGGATACAGCGCTAGAATCTAACAAATTCCCTGCTAATTATAGGCTTATCAATGTTTGCCAAGTCATGATCCGACATTTGATCACAAATGAAAAGCAAGCAGAATGGAGCAGAGAGACAAAAATTATCTGGGGTTAAAACTGGGACATAAATGGCCAGGGAGATAGCTCAGTAGAATAAGTGCTTTCCTGGCAAACACAGGATCCACAGTTCAATCCCTAGTATCGCAAAAACAAACAAACAAACAAATCAAAGCAGACAAAACAAAACCAAAAAACCCTGAGAAATAAATTAAAATGTTCAGAGAAATCATAATCTTGCTAGCAAAAGGCCTGGAACTGTCACCATTAGGGTAACCTGGAAGTATCTTAATAGTGCTCAAAACTATACTTTTGCTGCTTGTACTTACTACCTGTTAGAAGAACGGTTTTCTGTGTCTGGGATTAATTTGAAGAAATTATAGGATCCTGAGATTGCTGAAGGGGCGTTGTTGCGGCATGCATTTAAGTACGCTGTGCACCACAGAGCTTAACTTTCCCCCAAAGCTTCTGCTTCCTGTGAGTGATGATCATAGTGCACTGCCTAATTCTATGGTTGTAATGGCAATTACAGGTATCAGCCGCCACCAGGCGGCTCCCACCCATTCGCACAGGAGTGTGCATATACGTGTAATCACATATTCAAATAGCGTCAAAAGACTATAGCCCACAGTCAGAAACACACGGTTCACGTGTACAACCAGCAAGTAAATAGTTTTAGTATTTATCTTTCTACTGCCATAGGCTATTGTATACCAACAAATGAAATATGCCTTTAACTTACCCTTTCTATCGCACTTTTTCTTTCATTCTGCTTTTGTTTTCTTCATAAATTTTGCTGAGGATTGAACGCAGGGCCTGGTACAAGTTAAGCATGTGCTCTACCACCGAGCCCTAGAGCACTGTAGCAATTGACACACATGTTTAAATATAATATAGTTATTGTTTCACAAACACATTACTCATATGTATATAAATAGAGAAAGGTTTTTAACGTTCTCAAGAAGGAAGTGTTGGATTGAACAATAGGATGCCCACAGTCTTCTGCAAGTGATATGAATTTAGTTCCTTTCTCTGGGCTACAGAGGAAATGTCTTTTCAATCAATAGTAGCTCAATGCCTTTGTACATGATTAGCTGTATATTTTGGATGCCATTCATAATGTAGAAACTGAAACTAAATGTCTTTTAAAAGTTTCATCAACATTCAAAAACTCTATTAGTTGTTTACTCTGTTGACATATAGTTCTATCTCCAAATATATCAGTGTTGTCAAATAATTCTCAAAGATAACTAGTATTTTCTTACAAATGGCATGCTTTCTGAATTCATTTTAAAATGCATATTCAACTGACTGTGTATACTCTTTCAACCGCTTGATAATGCTTGGGGAAATATTCAGTTATATTTTAAATTTCTTGAATCAACCACCAGATGTGCTTTTCTTTACCATCTATTTTTCCATCCTCCCATTTTCTAGCACACTCTCCTTATTTTGCTTCTTATTCAATAATTAAAGGAAGCTGCTGTCTGGAAAGTTGCTATCAAATTAATTTTTTCATGGCTCTCATCATAAAATAAGTTTTGCACCCTCATTTTGTTTCCAGGAAATGGAAACTGAAAAAGTTTTTAGAAACTTTTTTGGTCTCCTTTCATTTCTAAAAGTTTAAACTATGCAACATACTTAACAAAATGAGAAAATAATGTAACATTTATTTTAAGTGCTCTGCACTAAAACAGATGTTTATGTTTTCCTGTATGCACTCCAGATCTTATCTCTCTAAAAGAATAAGAGAAAAAAAAAATTCTGCATGCCTCTAAATCCCTACTAGGACACTATTACCCTACCTCCCTTCCCAGAGAGCAGTTTGTATCACTGTATCACTCCCATTTATATTTCTTTTTTTTTTTTTTTTAATATGTGTAGTTCAGGGACTACAGGGTATCGCTACACAGATTGGACTCATAGTGATCCTCCTATTTTCAGCCTCTCAAGCGCTGGGATTACTGGTGCGGGCCACCACGTCCAGTCTCAATCGCCCTCTCAGCACGACCCAGGCAGGGGCTGCACGGCTCACAGGAGATGGAACCCCGGTCCCTGTGTCTGCCTAAGCAGGTGCTTTAATCCGCTGAGTTATCTGGCCGGCCCCCATTTATATTTCTATTTCCAATATAAATGACTATTCATAAAAAATACCATTTCTATGTCTCAATATTTGCAAAAATCTTATTGCCTTCAGAGTCTCCCTTTGCAAGTTATTTTTACTAACATCTCTTTTTTTTTTAACAGAGAAAAGTTTTATTTTGGCTGACATTTTCAGAGGTTTCAGTCCTTGGTGATTTGAGTCTGCTGTGTGGCCTGTGTAAGTCAAAGTATCATGGCTGAAAGGGCACAGTGGAAGAGATTGCTCACTTCATGACAACCAGCAAGCATGGAAAAGACAGAGAGCACCAGAGCCTGTATTAATGGCTTCTTTCTTCCTTCACTTTTCTTCAGTATCATAGTGACCATCTTTTAGAGTTCAAGATTAGAGCCATCTAATTTAAAGAGTGGAAAAGGACATGGAAAAAGCTAAATTTGCTAGGAAATTGTCCTAGGCACAGTTATCAGTGGACATTCACACCCTCTCCACCATTACAGTTACACAGTGCACATACAGTGGGTATAACTCTGCCTGAATGTGAATGGACCTCCAAGAGCACCAGATATTTGAGGAAACCACTGTGATGATTGACACTGTATTCTGCTTTGTATTCAGATACCCTTGCAGAGCCTCCTATTCTCAGGAGTGAAGCTCGTGAAAAGTGACTTACATCTGGGTTGGTGCTAGAAGATAGAATCTGCTGGGGCAGCCTGGAAAGCTGCATCTCCTTCACTGGATCTGCCTTCAGTCTCTGTTTCCTGGCCACCATGAGGGAATCAGCCTTTCCTCTGCTATAGCCCTCTGTTACTAACATCTCTTTTAAGATTCTTCATGGTCACACATTAAGTTTTTACTCCTTTTAACTGATGCTTTATTACATAATTCAACCATGATTCACTCGCTTCCCTCATGATTTTTCTTTTTTCTTACTATGACAAACATTTCTTGCAAACATCTTTTTATATTTTCACGTGTAAGAGTTGTCTCATGCTAGATTCCCTGAAACAGAATTCCTGACTCAGAGAATATGTATATCTTAAATTCCGTCTATTACTGTCAAATTGTTCCTTAAAGCGGGTATAGCAACCGGAAGTTGTTCTTCCTCTCATCATTGGCATATTCATAAACTTTCCCCATTTTCTTTCTTTGAATTACCTTTTAGACCAAATAGATAAAAACTTGACAGTAATCCTCTGTAGCTTTCATGAAGACAAAATATATTGTCACATTCTGCAACTTGTTTTCAATTTTTGTTTGTTTGTTTTTGTTTTTATCTTTGGTACTGGAGATTGAACTCAAGACCCCGCATTTGCCAACCAGGCATGTATGCCTCTGAGCTATCTCCCTAGCTCCTGATTTTTATGCAAAACTTTCACTTTAAATTTTTCACATTTTATATCTATGTTAAAAGATATCTATCAAAAAAATATTAAAATAAAATAAAATAAAAGATATCTATCACCTAATTATTGAAAGTGTTGTTATTTTGGCATGAATACAGTTATCCTTTTAACTTTGTTAATCATATTTTCAGAACTGTTGGTCTTCTAAATAGAATAGACAGACAGACAGACATATAAGATTGTTCCAGTATATGAAAGGGGCAAATAGAGCCTTTTTAAAACCCTGAAATCCTTTCACTGCCTTCTTGAACGTGCTCACATTTCTTGGTGATATCCAGGAGATTAGTCTTCACTGATGACACGTGCGTATTTGAATGATTCCGTGGAAAGCCTGGCCACACAGTTCCTCTCCTGTTCCTCTGTTTCAGCAACCCCTGTCGGTCGCATGCCTGTCCTTGTCCTCATGAATCAATCACAGTTCCCTAGAATCTCGTCCTCAGGCATATTAAGGCACCGTTTTCTGCGCATCTAGCTTATTATTCTCTCTACTGTTCTAACTCTATCAATCTTTCTACCTCACTGGTACCTGAACTCTGCTGCTTCTACCACTCGTCCATTCAATATCATGGTTAAGGTCTGGGGAGATAGTTCAGCAGCACAAGTGCCTGCTGTAATTAGCTTTTAAACGTCTGCATTCACTTGACAGCTTTCCACCTGTAGCTAAATCTAATTACCAAGCCATCCTGCCCAGGTTACTCAATAGATTATGGCTAAAGCAAAACATCAATTTAATGAACACTTAAACTTCAGCCTTGTGAATTCCAAGTTGCCTTTTAATGACGCCTGATGAGCCCTGCCTTGCCCTCTACTCCATTCTACTCCTAGTTCGCTAGAAAACTCTTTAAGACCTTTAAACATGTAACACTTTCCCACTTTCAGCTCTTATTTTGCCAGATAAAACAGAACCACTCAAAATAACAACTTTCAAAAATTCCATATAAAAAGTCCTTATCTACAAGCACGTATTTTCCAACATTAATGCCTTCCTGTTCTCTCCTCTCTTTACTTTCTTCTGAACAGAATAACTGTCTGTGCTCCCACTGATTTGCATGTAACACCCTATGTTCCTCACCAAAGCACCTCTTCATCCCTCTTTGTATTTCTCCTGGGTTATAAATTCCTCATTTGGCTGGCGAGATAGCTCAGTAGAGTAAGTGTTCGCCTGGCAAGAACAAGGTCCTGAGTTCAATCCCCAGTACCACAAAATAAACAAATAAATAAATTCCTCATCACCATTTTCTCTCTCTATTTCCTGGGTCATTCCGTGGACAACCAAACATTGCCCAGATCCCCTATCCTTTCCATGTCAGTGGATTTCAGGTTATACACCTCATTAACAATTTTTTATAGCTCAGTATCTAAATAATCACATATCTTAGAACAATCTCCACTTCATTTTTGTTCAAGTTTAAATAAGTTGTTGAAGCTAATAACAGAATGTAAATAATATACAAATGTCTACATTTAAAGGAGGATCGGTGGCAGATTATATTTTTTAAAAGTATTGCTTGGTCCTACTTTTGTATCACTATATTGTGACAAGAATGTTACATAATGCAACGCATGGTTATCTCAAAAGCAATGAGCAAGGAACAACGGGGGAATATTCCAAAGTGTTTCTATGGGTCCCAAGAGCAGTGTTAGCTGAGACAGCGCTTTTCCTTGAGTTAATAGCCGTCTGCTCCTCTCTGTAAAGAATGGCTGTGGTACACAATGCAGATCCAGGAGCCACTCAAGGGAGTCAGTTCAAAGTCCCCAGTACGCTCAAGAGAGGAGCGCCCAGGAAAATGAAATCTGATCAAGGATTTCCCCATCCTTTTGGCAAATTAAATGAAATCAATTGTTTCCTAAATAAATGATTACTCTTACCCTGCTGAGCAGAGGTTGCTTTGCAATTCCCACCAATTATGTTTTATGGACTCATTAATGCTAACAGAATTAGCCTTTTACAAGAAATGTTAAGGGAAACACTAAATATGGTTCATCTGAAACTCTAGAAATCATTGTATTATTTCTATCTGTCTCCAAATTATTCTCTATGTTTTTTAACTATGTTTCCTTCATGATAGGTTACATTTGACAGAAATATTTATTCAATATTAGGCTAAGAAAGAATAGAACAATACAAAGAGTAGACTATATAGACCTTTAGCACTGTTAAGATGCTGGCTCTAAACTCTGTCTTAAGTGTCTGAAGGTTAGAGTTACTATCTCAATACTATTACTGAAATAATGAACAAAAAATAAAACTCCACATTCACAAAATCGATTAAGTCACTATCTATTTAAAACTTTTAAATGAATTCATTTTGACTCCCTAGAATCTTCAGGTTGAAGTCCAAAGTCCTACCTGTGGTTTAAAATCAGATGAGCTTCATTTATTATCATTTTTTACATCATGTTACTCTTAGTCTCAGTTCCCCAGATGAATCCTCCAGTACACAGAAGTCTTTCTTATGCTCTATGCTCTGTGTTCTTTCTCCTTTTGTGATATGCAGATATTCATTGTTTACAAATATGTCACAAGTTTATTTTACCCAGTTATTTTTCAAATCACATTGAAAGGGTCTCTACTTTTGGAACATTTCTCCTCTTTAAAAATTGTATTAATTCCAGTGCTGGGAAGGCTGAAAACAGGAAGATCACTATGAGTTCCAGCTGCATAGTGAGACCCTGCACAAAATACAAAAAAAAAAAAAA
>NW_004524581.1:2476649-2491094 GCF_000260255.1 Octodon degus | reverse complement strand
AGTTGATTTCCACAAGTAGCTTAACATGTATAAGTGTTGTGTTTATAAATCCAGTCTATAAAAAAGAAATAATAAGAGACTTTGCATTTCTTAAACTAAAAGGCCTACATCCAAATGATATCCTAAAATTAATGATTTACTAAGTGAAGATTTTGTTACCTAGCTGCTGCTACTATGCTTTGAAGCTGTTGCTTTTTTCACCGCACCAGGTGAGGTGCAGAGGTGACACTGCTGGCTTTATTTCAATTACCCTCCATAGTGAATCTGCTAGAAAGATCACTACAGCGACCCTGGGCAAAGGCAACTTTTATCTAAGGCTCCTGGTCAGCTGCCTCCTAGGTGCAGGAGATGCCATGACCCTAGGCCTCGCAGGGGCGGGAGTCAATGAGGCAGGAACTTCAGGTCCTGGCTGTCATTCTTGAGACATGAAAGCTTGGAGATGCTTGTACACTATGAAAACCAGAAATCTGCTCCCCAGCTCTATGATCCATAAGTAAATTTCACTAAGATAATTTAAGTTCAGTTGATGATTAGTAGCACTCTTCTTCACCGAGATCGAATTATTAATGAAAATTTCCAGAGATTTTATAAACAATGAAATTTAGATGTCAATTATATCTTTAGTAACTTATTTTTATATTTATCATACTTTTGTCATTAAAAAATTTAAGCTTGGGGGCCGGGGAGATGGCTCAGTGGAATAAGCGCTTCCCTGGTAAGCACAAGGGCCTGAGTTCAATCCCCGGCTCCACAAAAAAAAAAAAAAAAAAAAAAAAAAAAAAAAAAAAAATTAAGCTTAATGTGCCCTTAAAAATTTAATTTTTAAGCTTAAAATTACATTAGGTTTTCTCTTGCTTTAAACCATTGTGTGTTCTGGTACTTGGATTTGGCAGTCTTGGCTAATTGTTCAAACTTGTGATTGGAACTGACCCAAACCCAGCAGGGAACAAATGTTATTTCCCTGCAGAAACTTCAGCACTATGAACGCAGTGTGAGTTGGTGGGGTGGGGAGCATTTGGAATGTAATTCTTTACTCTGACTTCTTTACAACATCCTTCTTTAAATATGTGGCATAGCAAAATAAAAATTAAAAAAAAAAAATATGTCCCCTGCCTCTTTGTGCCTTTCCTGTTCAGCAAAAGCTGTCTTCAAAGATGTTATCAACAGAACAGAATGTTTTGCATGTGGGGCTTTAGGTCAGTGAGTAAAACTTTACTGCAGTGAAAATCAAAATGATGCCATCCTGACCCGAGTCTCTGGTGCGCCACTTGGGTATCATTTAAGAAGATAAGTGACAGAGAACTGTGATGTATGTGCTAGCATCCTGATGGATGGGCCCAGAGATGTGAGTAGCTCTTCGGTTCCTCCCCACATGGCACCTCCTGCTGCAATTTATTGACACCAGATGTCCTTTGTATCAGTGAGACTTGTAGCAATGTCTATTTAAAGTTAAATGGGATAATTGAAGCCAGAGCATCATACTTTGAATGAAGTAAATCAAAGCACATCCAGTCATAAAAATGCAGACGAGGGAAAGCATGAATGAGAGAAATCCATTGTAAAACGAAAGCCAGACTGCTAGGGACCAAAAATTTCTGATTAAAATTTATCATCTCACACCACACTGGTAGAAATCAATTGGTCACTGGCCAGAACCCTGACTCCAGAATTAGTGAACAAGCTTCACTGTATAAATTAGGCTGAAGCCTTTTGTCATAATGACCTTAGTCTCCATGACAGCCCATGGAAAACAACTCTTCACCTGAATGGTGGTGGAGGTCAGATGCAAAAGTTCAGGTTAATAATAAGATAATGGACCTGAAATCTAATCATTTTATTAAATACTGCTTTAGACAGAATTTTTATCAAATGAAGACATAACTCATGATGGATGGTAAGAAATGGAGACGTGTTTTAAAGTCTGATTGGAAAAAAAGCTAAGAAAGGAAGGATAGTGTGATTATGAAGTCACAAAGCACACCATGAACCATAAGCATTAATAAATGTGAATTTTAATAGGCCCAGGTCTGGAATCAAGCAGACAAGAGCTTGGACTGATTGAAAATTAATGAGAACTTGCTTAATATCAAAGCATTACTCCTACTAAGTTGAGTCATCAGAGGCAATCGTAAATACACCAAATGATCATAGTAATTTAAATGTACAGAAATCAAAGCTATTAAGACTAAAACTACAATGTGCAAGCATGGCAAATAATATTTTAATGAGGTTAGCTGATTTTTTTCTTTAAAAAATAATGTTTCAAGGCATTTTTCCCTAGATGTTGCCTCACAAAGACAAATATTTGGCTCTGGAGTTACCATTTCTGTGAAAGGGTGCGTGACAAGATAGAAGCTGAAGAGCCTGACTGACTATGTCTTTTGGTCTCCAGAAAGTTAAAATTCATTTCAGAAATTGTAAGGAGTTAGAAAAATGTGTAGGCAAAGCAAAGTTTTTAAAAAGTGGTGTTTCATATGCAATCTTAATCAGGTTAGACAGTAAAAACCTTGAGGGTAGAAGAGGTCAGAGAGAGTGGGAAGATAGGAAATCCCTGAGGGTAGGAGGGACAGAAGGAGAGAAAGCAAGACTGGTCATAAAATTGTTGAGAGACAGAGCCTCTGTTGCTGTTCTGGAATAAGATGAGCAAAGCATCCTATGAGGAAGTTAACCAAGAAAGAACAAAGTTAAGAAGGGCTAGACAAATGTAGACTACTTCCATTGCCCACCCATAGAATAAAACAGGAAGAAGAATGTTCATGTCTTAGGCATAGTTGTGGCATAAGTTGTGTATGCTCAGAGTCACAGGCCCCTGAGCTCAGCAATGTGGGTTGATTCAAGATGGACTTGTACACTGACTGACATGAATTAGGTAAGCAAAGGTAGACTTGTGTCTCTGAAGGTACTCTTGGTTACATGACTCACAGAGGAGATGGACCACAGTATGGCAGCACTACGTAAAGCCACAGAACTCAGAAATGACCCATGCATAGGAACATTCCAAAATAAAAAAGAAGAAATTAGGTTGTGATACAGAAAACTAGATTGCCTTCACACTCAGATGGGAAGATTCCTATGTGAAACTGCTATGAATGTATTTCAAATACCCTTACAAATAAGAATATAGACAAAATGAAGGGACAAAGAATTAGAGAAAAGGCAGAAGGGACAAGGCATGAAAGTAGTTTCAGGGTGTCCCAGTGACAAGTTCAACAAAGAGGAAGGTGTGACTTTGGAAGTTGGTGGAGATCCTCATCAAGATAAGTGGATACTTTCTAATGTCTGTCATCTCTTAGTGGTTACAGGCCAATGTAAACTCTAGTTAGCACCTTCAGAATGACTCTGGCCATTTTAAACTCTGCTTTGCATTCTAAACTCCAGGCCCTCTAAGCATGACTTTACCAAACAACTAACTAACCATCCATCCCCATAGCTTGGAGAACTTCCGACCTATCAATCAAAGGAAATTCCATGAACAACGCCTGTGAGGGATGGGTCAAGCCAGTGTAGGGAACCATGATAAATTAAAAATTGTAAGCAAAAAATAAACTTTTAAAGACCAAATTCCCAAGTTTTTTGAAGGAAGTGCAACATGTATAAGGAAAAATGGAGCTTAGAGTTGTGCTGAAAAAAGAGGATGAAATTATTCATTTTGTTAAAAATAAAAAGCTAGATGTTTTTATAGATTTAGGGTATAAATAAACTTTTAAAAGAAAGTAGGAAAAGAAGTAAGATCTACCAGAGAAAAAATGAAAATAAATCTGTACATGTGGTAACAATTTGGTGAAAAGAAGATAGCTACAGGAAGTTAGTTATAAAATATAACTTTATGACCTTCAGATAAGAAATAATTTCAGAGACAAGATGGAAAAGGAACATCATGAAGGAAAAATTGATAAACTCATTTAACTTGTATATACTTAAAAAGACTTTAAATATACTTAAGATTAATGCTTAGACTCTAGGATGAGGAACAAAGGGCATATTCTCTGTAAGATTTTTACTGTAAGAAATATGAAAAAAATAATAAGGAATAGTTAATTTTTTTTGTACCCATGGTGGATTGAACTCACTACCTTGTGCTTGCCAGACAAGCACTTTTTCCACTGAGCTATCTCCCAAACCCAAGAATGGTTAATTTTATATAAAAATGATCATCCTTTTCTATCTTTTGGAGGTGTCTGTGGTACTGGCGACTGAACCCAGAGCCACGTGCATTCGCTACCATTGTTCTAGATCCCTAGCCCTTTGACCTTTTCTATTTCTTAATATAAAAAATAAAGCTAGAAGTACATTCTTTTCCATTTGGAAAATATCTAAAAAATAAATTTGGAACAAAAGACTTAAAATTCAACAGATTTCAACTATCACCCTTAATCATATTTGTTACAATGGACCAAGCTGTATGCATTCAAAGAAAATTTCTGTTTGACATGTATTAGGAGAATAGAGGCGTTGATAGTAGGTTCATCTCTTGGCTCATTTTGCTGGCCTATTCTTTAACTCTAATCCACTCTAAACTCCAGATTAATTAAGATTTCAGTTATCCTTGATTGATAAAGAATTCCAATCTTATGATCTTGAAAGAAAATAAGTTTAAAGTAGAAAACTTTAAAAAAAAGAACCTCATTCATTGCATTCATCATTAGATGTTGAATAATTATTTGTGTTAATATCGTGCAGGTAAATGTTTTAGTTAGAAAGGAAAGATATCAAAATAGAGAACTAAAGCAATGACACAATCCTATCTGCTTCCCACAATCTCAAAGCCAATATCATCAATTGGCTTATAACAGAGCAAATGCACTACCCCAGTTTTGGGGACCATGTGTCCAAAAGGAAAATGCTGGCATGGTCAGTTCCTTCTGACAGGTCTGAAGGAACATTTGTTCTATTCTGATTTGTTCTCTTTGCTCTTTCCTAATTTCTAAAGATGGCTTGGCCATTGGTGATGCAATGGTTTGGCACAGGCCTACATCACTCTGCTCTTTGGAGTTGTTCCTCTGTTTCTTGTCTATGTCCAAATTTTCCACATTTTCTACCAACACCACTTGTACTGGATTCAGGTCAACCCTGGCAGTCACGTAATGCCTCATCCTAATTCAGTTGCTGTGTCTGCAAGACCAGATTGCCAAACTAGGTCCTGCTCACAAGTACGAGGGATTAGAATGTCAAACATACAACTGGGGACACAATTAAACATATAGCAGTGATATGTTTTAGATCCCCTAAGGGGAGAAATACAAGTTACCGATGATGACCCATTATTCAAAAAAGTAAAACTTGAGCTGAGGACTAAGAAGGATAGCTTTTACCAGCAAAATAATCTAGAATAAAAACTAATAGCTACTATATACACAGCACTCCCTAGCCATTACTCAAGTCTTTAGTTTAGGAGGGTTCACTTCTGTGTACTGTTCCCCTTGTGTTACTCCATGGGCCTGTTAAAACAGACTTACTTTGGTAGTCCTGAAGAAGAAACGAAAAAAAAAAAAAAAAAAAAAATAGGCACAGTAGCAGAATCACATGCATTTAAGGGAATCAATTGCTTATAATTCGAGTTTTCTGAGCTCAGATAATCATTAGTAATAATCTGAACTCTTGATTCATCATTAAAAGATTCATACAGTCAAAAAATACAATGATGTGTTAGGCACACCCGCCTAAGTTCAGGTGACATAACACTAAGAAGAAGCAGAGGAATTGGGGCATAGTTCCCTGAAGCTTTCCCTTGACTGAATAAATTTGTGGACTTGACATAGAGGACTTAAAAAAAGAGCAGGGAAGAAGAGGAAGAGAATAAAAGAAGAGGAAAACAGCTAAGTGGCTTGTTGATAGAAAACCATACACAACTATAAGGGTGCATGAGGCCTGTTTGAACTCATCAAGGCATCAAAGTTTCCCTGACGAAGTTTGACTTTAATCCACATCTGAAGCTGGATAAAAGTTAATTAGTCCAACAACAGAAAATTTAGTTTTTCAAAGTGAAGGAAAAAGTAATGCAAATGCCCTGGCAGGGAGGAGATTTGCAAACACAGAGCACTGACAGAGGAAGGCGTGATGACAGGCAGAAAGCTTGCAAACAGGAGTGGTTAAAGATGGAGGCAGGAAGGAAGTAGAACACAGTCCTGTAAGACCATGTAAGGAATTTAATCTTTTGTTGTTGAGGGTACAGCAGGAGGGATGGAACCCAGGGCTTCGCGCCCAACAGGCAATTCTTGGACACGAGGAGTTCTATCTTTTTGTGAGACCAAACATAAAACCTGAAACTTTTCAACAGAAAATGCAATTAATTAATTCAGACCTTGTTAAAATAAATCTGGCAACATATTATTATTTATGGATAAGAATATGGAATATCAAATAAAAAATTAAGCATTTTTTGAAAGTTGATGAGCTATTTTATATGTAGCCTAAGGCTAACACCAAAGGTTTTTGCCGTGTTTTTCGTGGAGAAAAAAGTATAGAAGTTACTCCAACACATGAAACCATATGGCTTCTCCCCTATCCTCTCTTCATTAGTAGATATAATCCATCTTGTGGCCCAAGCTACAGTTCTTTAACTATTGCCAGTGTTTCCTTTTGCTTCCATACCCAATCCATTATCAGTTAACACTGTCAATTCTCACAAAAGCTTTAGTGAATCTATACATTCTTTCCTAACCCCAATACTCCATTACTCTGTGGAGATTGTACAATGATACAACCACTTAACCAATATCTCAGTCACTGCACTTGCCTTCTGAAATGCATATCTGGTACAGGTCTAACAAATTAATCCTACTATTATTGATTGATTGGTTGCCTTAAGGAATATATAGTATATTTATCTTCTACTCAAGAGCGACAGTGACTTATTACAACATGCCAAAACAATTAATAATGGCCTGCAAGAATCTGCACGATCTACCTCCTGGCGACTTCGTTGAAATGAAGAAAAAATAGGCATCTGAGATAAATATCCACTTCACAAATAAAGAGATACAAATGGCAAATAAATACATGAAAAAATGTTCAGCATCACTGGTCATTCATGAGATGCAAATTAAAACAACACTTGAGATACCATCTGACACCAGAAAGAATGGCTGTCATCAACAATACAACTAATAACAAATGCTGGAGAGGCTGTGGGGAAAAAAGAATCTTTCTCCATTGTTGGTGGGAGTGCAGGCTGGTGCAACCATTATGGAAATCAGTGTGGAGACTTCTTAATAAGCTAGGATAGGGCCCCAGGGAGATAGCTCAGTAGAGTAAGTGCTTGCCTGACAAATGCAGAGTCCTGAGTTCAATCCCTGGTACAAAAAAAAAAAAAAAAAAAAAAGCTAGAATGGGAGGTTCCATTCAAGCCAGCTCATTCCTCTACTAGGTATTTTTTCCAAAAGAACTGAAATCATCATACCACAGCAATACATGTGCACCCATGTTTATAGCAGCACAATTTGTCACAGCTAAATCTTGGAAACAAGAGGAGAAGGAAAAGGAGGAGGAGGAGGCAGAGGCAGAGGCAGAGGCAGAGGCAGAGGCAGAGGCAGAGGCAGAGGCAGAGGCAGAGGCAGAAGCAGAAGCAGAAGCAGAAGCAGAAGCAGAAGCAGAAGCAGAAGCAGAAGCAGAAGCAGAAGCAGAAGAAGAAGAAGAAGAAGAAGAAGAAGAAGAAGAAGAAGAAGAAGGAGACAGCCTAAGAAAGTGGTAGTAGTTCAAGTACAGAAAAAAGACTTATCTTAAGTTTACTCCCCATTGAATATTAGAAAGTAAATCTTTCAAAGCATTAACAATTACTTGAGAGGCTTAGGCATAGGATCTCAAGTTTGATCCTAGTCTGGGCAATTTACTGGATTTTTAAAAAGTAATCAAACATGATAAAAAAAAAAAAAAGCTGGAAATCTACCTAAGCATGGAAGCCTTGGGTTCAATCCACAGTAATGAAAAAAAAAAAAAAAGACCAAAAAAACCCCCTTTATAACAACTATACTTAGTTTATAGTCAATGATATCAATGTGGAATCCCCCTTAGGTACCACACACTTTCAATGAGAAGCTTCAACATACAGACTATTATTAATCTCTAAGATAAAAGTACTAAAAGAAGATGTCACTGCGCATGAGAAAAATTTCCTTTAACAGAATTATCTCTGTATGTATACACATATTTGCAAGTTTTGCTACATTACACACACACACACACACACACACACACACACACACGAATGAAAATGCCGGCCCCGCCCCCGGGTGCACTGAGCCAGCGATGGATTCTGGGCGTGGTGGTGCGCTCCTGTAATCCCAGCATTTGAGAGGTAGAAATCAGGAGGATCACTACTAATGTGGGCTGTGTAGTGAGATCCTGCACAAAAAATAGAAGAAAGCTAAAATAAATAAATATGGGACAGTCCTGCTTCAAGGTTGTATATGGTGAGATTTTTGGACTTATGTGCAAACATGAGAAGCATAGAATTCTTTATCCTATTGTTTAAATGTTTTTTATCATATTATGTAGGGACTTAAAGTTCAACATATCAATACTTGATGAAAAATACCTGTTCCTTATTTATGCCTAAGATGTTTGAAATGCAGTGAGATAGTGAGGTTAAGCTTGATAGCGTAAATCGTTTGATAATAACAATAAGCTTGTCTTCTGGATGGTTAACAACCTAAGTTTGCAGACCAACATTAGAGAAAAAGGAAGGATACAAGGAAAGCCAACATTTTGGCCCTAACCTTCTAAGGTCAATTAAGACTCAGGACATATGAGAACTTGTACTGTAACGTCATGTACCTTGGTAGTGTCCCAAATTTTCTGATCAAGAAGATAATGGGGCCAAAGAGGAAAGTGATCGATGACGTAGAGTGTGCCTAAGGAGAGTCAAATGGGGAGAAGACACTCTCTCAGGCTTTCACAGAGAGCACATAGGCCAAGCATTGGCCGTGACTCATCCACATGGCTGACACTGACAAAGGTTCTACAATCTGAGGTACAGGATCTCAAGATAAATCCTGAGGGCATTTCACTGACCTTGTCAGACCAAAAAGCTACAACTCTTGTTGCATAGGTCCTGCTTTACCTTGGTCTTAACCATCCAGTAGAAAAGTATGAAGATGAAATATAGGAAGTAAAGCCATGTTGTTATGTTGAGCTGTGGGGGACTCAGGTCAATAATTTCTTTTTTTTTTTATTTTATTTGAGAGAGAGAGAGAGTGTGTGGTGTGTGTGTGTGGCCAGCTCAGCCCACCAGGGGGCGGGGCTGGCTGGCATGTGGTGCTGGGGGATTGAACCGCGGTCCCCGATGCTTTGCTAAGCTTGTTCCAAGTAGGTGCTTTAGACCACTGAGCCATCTCTCCAGCCCCAGGTCAATAATTTCTGACATTGCCAGTTAAACAGAAAACCCAATGATATTATGGGCTTCTGTACTCTTTTAGAATATTTTGCTGAGTTTACACACCTATAATATTCAACAACGGAACCTAAAAAAAATTGGGGTATAACTATGAATGTCCATTTTGTATCTGTGTATTCAAAGTGGTTGGGATAGATATATAGTTGCATTCTCTTAATGAATAGAATGATTTTTTCTAATGGTGTTTGTAAGTAGGATCACAAGTCTGCATCTTGTACAGCAATTAACCACTGAGAAGAATGTATGCAGTGTATTATTTGTTGAAACTGTACTTTCGATTTGATTTGAAACTGTCTCATTGCTATATGTTTATCAATAAAACTTTGAAAAGAAAATAAATAAATAAATAAATAAAATAAATAAATAAATAGAAATGGAAAAGGGATCATTCATTTGTCAAATGACCAATACTGAACATGCAAATTACCCTGTGAGTATAGTGGAATACCAGTGCTTAATGTTATCAAATTAATGCATAATTAATTTGAGAGGCTGCTTACTGGTGCATCATGAGCTCTAATGTTTATCTCATCAAATTTATAGGCATACATTTTTATAATACTTCTTTTATAGCCTTTTAATATTTGTAAGCTCTGGAGAGATGTTTCCTCTTTCATTTCTGATTTTGATTACTTGACTTTTCCCTTTTTGCCTTAATCATTTGGCTGGAGATTTACAGACTATATTTAACTCTTCACAAGTTTAGATTATAGATTCATTGATTTCTCTATCACTATACAAATTATCTTCACTTATCTCACATGGTGGTACCTTCTGGGTGATTGTACCACAACCTGTCAAGCTCCTAAGTATGATAACAATTTTACTGAAATGCTACTGAACTCAACAGGTCTATACATAGGTCCAGGCTACAGTGACCATCTTTTCTCCATATGTAAAAAATATGTGTTGGCAAAATAACTAATCCACAGAAGCACACATACCTTAGATATTAAGAAAATCTGGATCTTGCCATGTATTTTGAAATCAAGCTGCAGAGATAGTCTTTCTTTGGAGTTTGCTTGTAATTTGTAACTTACAAATTTTCTTGATAAAGTCTTTTGTGTGGAGTATGTGTGTGTGTTCTGTGCATGTGTGTGTGTGTGTGTGTGTGTGTGTGTGTGATTTACAGTGCAGGGAATCTTAGCTCATGCAACATACTCTGCTCTGAAATGGAGCAAGTTCAAGGACAGTAACTGTCATAGATTGTATCTAGATGTAACCCCAAAGACTCGTGGTCATAGGGAGCTGGATCTACAGTGTGTGATGCTGGAATTAATGATGTGATACTGAGACTGATTCGTGGTGCAATGTTAGAATTAAGGGTGTCCCACCCCGTGTGTATAAGCTACTTGCCCTAAGGCTGGGTAGCCTGGATGGAATATAAGGTGCAGAAACAGGCCTGCTGTTTTCACTGCTTATTGCTGGCTGATTGCTGCCTACTACCTCTGATTTGCTGGCTTACCATGAGCTGTTCCTCCTCTGGAAGGCCGCTGCCAGGCCACCCTCCCTTGGAGCCAGTCAATCAATTATGCACTGAAACCTCTGCAAACTGTGACATACAATAAACCATCCCTCTTCTGACTTTGAATGTTGGATATTTTCTCTCAGTAATGACAAAAATAGCTAAGACATATGAAATACAATATTTGCACTAATAATAAGCATCAAAGACTGTGACTTTTCATCAGCATGGTAGAATGAGACATGAGAATTCTTGTCACTTACCTGACTTTTTTCCTATATGCACTTACAATCTTCAAATATGAATACTTGATGCATTTCCCTTAAAATTTAAAATATTTATGTAAATTCAAGAATAAAAATTAAAGAGAAATTAAAATTTATGAGCAAAGGTATAAGAAACATAACCAGGGTAGTAAAAAAAAAAAAAAAAAAAAAAAAATCCCAAACACAAATGTTTTTGATATGGTTGGGCTTTAGTGCCTGTAGAGGCATATCAAATAGCAATTACATAACAATTATTATATAACAGGCCTTGTTCTATATGCCTTAAATAAGTCAAGTTGTTTAATCTCCACACAAATCTGTGAGGCATACACTGTTATTATTTCTCATTTTGAAGCAATGAGTAAAGAAGAGTGAAATAAAGTATAAAGCAACACTGCATGCTTAGATAACTATAGAAAAGAAAGAAATCTTCCTTATCATGAATAAAACTTTGAAATTCTCTATTATACTGATCTTAAGACGCAAAATGCAGTTATACTTCATGTTACTGTGATCAGAACCAGATTTATCTTCCACCTCCACCCTACCTAATAAATACCTGTGAACACACGTGCCTCATTCTGCTCTGATGACTAGTGAAATTCCTGAAAAATTTGGCAGCAGGAACATATACTTACCTACTAGAAGGACTAGAACTCAAGTTATGGTTAGAAGTCATGAAAAGTAAGTCTCATAAAAGATGAACTAATTACAGAATTTATAAAACATAATGATTCTCTCTGATAAAATATTCAAATTCAGCAAAATAATTCAATTGTGAGAATCTATAAATATTGTAAGAATTTAAAAATAACCTTAGGGGCTGGGGAGATAGCTCAGCAGTCTGAATGCCTGTCTGGCAAATGCCAGGATCTGGGTATGATCCCCAGTACCACACGCCCCTCAGATTGACACGATGCATCAACCACCACAATCCTCCCCTTGTCAACTTGGCAACTGCAGATATACTTCTTTAAACCAGTCTCTAGATACAAAGACATGCTTATTAACATATAATGGCACAAGGCAACATTTCCATTCTAAAAGAGTGTAATAGAAGGATAAAAGTATAATTAGGCTAACACAGAACCACAGCCCACCAGGAAAAACAGTAAAGCCTATAGTTCCAAGTCCAGAATACAGGGCACATGGTAATAATATGTGCTCTAGAATGCTTCAGCAATCCCACCGCTATAAACTTGCTAGTTACAGCACACATGACCTCCCTCTTCCCCTGGATCTGTTTACTATCTGTGGCATTCCATGGCAGATAATTCATATTCCTGGCATCTCTAATGTCCTGGAATCTTTGTTACATCTTCAGCTTCATTTCTACCACTTCATATCCCTTTCTCTCAGGGGCATGTTTTCTGCCCTCCAAGGCTTTCCTTTGAAATTTGGGTGGGGGCTTCTGTGGACCCACTTCTCTTGCATTCTGTATGTCAGAGTGAATGTTCCCAATATTTTCTTCCAGCTTGAGCAATAGCTAGGCCCCTTAGGATGATATCCACTGTAGCTTATCAGTGTCTGGATGGCTGGGCACTCTGAAGTGAATTCTAGGGAATCAGTCTCCCTTGGTAATCCCTTCTGAGCAGGCTGAATACAGCCTCTTCTGAAATGAAAGCGTTATATATTTGCACCCTAAAGACCACACTGGGTTGACTCTGGTTCATACCTGAGATGCCCTCAACTAATTTTTCTTCTTGTTCTGAATCAAAGCACTTGGTTGCCTTTTAGTGATTCTGATCTATTTAACAATTATTTCTCTTTTGACCCAAAATTTACTTGTGCATTTTCAGAGGACAATGTGTGCTTTTAAGTATTTTCTGTATTCTTTCCTCTGACTGTTCTTATAAATCTTGCTAAAAATAATCAGTAGTATCCATGTCACACTATGGGTTAACTTTAATTTTCTTCCACTTAATTAGTCCACCATCTTTAGAATAAACTTCAGGCAGTCTCAAGACATAGAAAAAGTATAACTCCTTTTTTTTGCCAGTGTAGCATACATAGTCACTAGTTTAATTTCTTAAAAAAATGTATTTTCATCTGAAATCTCAAGAGCCTGGTCTCTATTGTCTGAAAATCTGCTTATAGCACTATAGGGTTTCTACAGCTCACATCTCTAAGCCTATCTGAACTTCTACAAACCAGTTCCAAAGAGCTTTGAGCCACATGGCCAATGGGGTGTAGTCACTGAACTCAAGAGGAAGGGTTCAATTTAGGTTGTGGCTTCAAGAGATGCACAGCATAGTTGACACTTTTCAAGGAAGAGACACTGAGGCAAAAGATCGTGGTGGAAGGAAGCTCTTTCGTTCCTGGGGGCCTATATAGATCAGTTCACTAAGAGATGGTCTTACTCTCAGAAACATTAGTTTGATGTAGAGGTTATTGTCATCACAGAAAGAGACACAGTGGGAATAGAAGGGAGGAGAAGGAGGATGAGAGGCAAGAAGGAAGGAGGGAGGGATGGGAAGAGAGAAGGAAGGAGACAGAAAACAGCAGGGAAACAACACCAAAGAGGAGGGGGCTCAGCAACAGATATAAGCACCACAATCACACCTCCATACTTACTTCAGGCACACCCAAAGTGTGCTTTGCCAGTCCCCTAGATGGCTCTGAAGCCAGTTAAATTGAAAATTAAGCTTAAATGTCACATTAGTCCAGCATCAGAAGCAATTTCTGACTGGAAGAACATAGATTATATCTCTTGCAAGATGTCTCAAATTGTCTAAAGCGACTCAAGCTACTTAATTTCATTATCCTATTATATTTATGCATTTTATGTTGCATCTCCGGAAACATATCCATAAAGGTAGGTAAGTACACTTAAGAGGCTTTCAGTTTAGAACAGAGACAACAAGATAAGATGATAAATTTAAAAGTTCTATTCTCTTTATTAAGACTTCAGAAATAAATTTACAACAAACCACTCAGAACAAAAGTTCTCACAAGGACGTAGCTGACTAAAAAGAGAGGCCAAAAACAGATTTGTGAAAGAAAGCATGTGTGGAAATGCCTGCCTCATGTGACTCTGGGGGACCAAGAGGAGAACAAATACTATAGCACTGTCTGTGATTAGGCCAAGTAGTAAAGATAAAATCCAAACATCTCAATTGTATAAATTAGTCTAATAAAAGATGATCTGTTTTTAGAGACTTCAGTTTGAAGTAGAGACTGTCTTCATCAAAGAAATGGGTACAACGGGAATAGAAGGAAGGGGTAGAGGGAGGATGAGAAGAGCCAAGGCAAGAATCAAGGAAGAAAGGGAGGGAGGGAGGAAGGAAGGAAGGAAGGAAGGAAGGAAGGGAGGGAGGGAGGGA
>NW_004524581.1:2470679-2476549 GCF_000260255.1 Octodon degus | reverse complement strand
AGGAAAGAAGGGAGGGAGGGAGGAAGGGAGGGAGGGAGGGAGAGAGGGAAGGAGGGAGGGAAGGAGGGAGGGAAGCTGTCAGGGAGGGAGGAAGAAGGATGGAACAAAAGAAGGAAAGGTGAAAAGTTCTCATGGATAGTGACACAAAAAGTAAAAATCATTCAAACTCAATGGAAGAAGTTAGGAGCTATCTTAGCAGGTTTTCTCATGTAGCACACAAAATATTCTGATGATATAACTAAACTAGAATAAATTATGAAGAATTTAAACCTTGGGAACAACAGTTTATAATCATGTACCACTTGTATAGAATTTTTGGCCTGTACATCCACCATTTGAAGAGCTAATGGAATCCTGAACACAAAACAGACTGATTAAGCAGTTCTAACTGTAAAGACCAAGAAACTTAGGAATTCATAGTATCTAAGAGAACTTTGGGGACAATATTTCAGTCTTCTATTTCAGGGACATTAGTTCCTTGTACTTGTTTTCTTCCACAGGAAAACAATCAGTTCCCACGTTGCTTTGGCTGCTACTTTGTTCATTCAGCTTCAGGGGAGGTGGTGTGGACGATGTTATTGGGGAATTTGTATATTGCACATTATTTGAGCTTTTTTTTTTTCATTGGATCTCCTTCCCCAAGGTCTCAGTCATTTCTCCAGGGTAGGTTTTCTCTCTACCACATGGAAATGTGCCCAATCAGGTTATGCCCTGCCAGATAGATAGATAGATAGATAGATAGATAGATAGATAGATGACAGATAATTGATAGATAGATGATCGATAGATAGATAGATAGATATAGATAGATAGATAGATAGATAAGCATAAGCCCACTGTCCACAACATAAACCACTTCCTCTAATTTATCCATTATTTAAAATAATAATATTTTGGCATTTGTTATTTTTAAATTTATTTATTCATATATTTGTTACAGGGCCTCACTACACAGCTCAAACTCCCAGCAATCCTTCTATCTCAGCCTTCCCAGTGCTGGGATTACAGGTGTGTGCCATGTCTGGTTTCAGGGTCAGCACAGCACACCTGGAGTTCCAGGGCCAGCATGGCATGCAGCACTGGGGATCAAACTTACAGCCTTGGGCTTGCCACCAAGCTATCTCCCTAACCCTGGTATTTTGACATTTGATTTCTTTGATATGTTGTAAACTTCCTCATTTTAATCACAATACTGGTGGAGCTAAAGGATAGCATTTATTGTGCTTCTTATCTGCATGTGGTACAGAATATTGTACAATAACAAAAATATTCTATAATCTGTGTTATCATATTTATGGCTATTGGCCATTTATGGCTCTTAAATACATAAAATATAGCCAGTGAAACTGAAGCAACAAATTTTAAGTATGTTTCATTTTTATTAATTCAAATTTAGATTCAAGAAGCTCCATGAGCCTAGTGGCTACCATACTAGACACGCAACATTATATTCTAATGCTTTTATTTTGCTTTCTGGCTTTTCCCCCACATTGCATCAAAGGAATACATTTGGTGACAAATAGCACTAAAAGTAGCTCAATTTTGACTTTAGGCCCAATAAAGCTATCATGAAGTGATATTAGGAAGAGGAAGAATTCAGTGAAATGTATGCAATTGCTACAGGAAGGAAAGGAGGGAGGGAGAGAGGGAAGGAGGAAGGCAGGCAGGCAGGCAGGCAAGCAGGCAGACAGACAGACAGACAGAAAGAAGAAAGAGAGAGAGAAAGAAGAAAAAGAGAGAGAGAGAGAGAGAGAGAGAGAGAGAGAGAGAGAGAGAGCGAGAGAGAGAGAGAGAAAGAAAGAAAGAAAGAAAGAAAGAAAGAAAGAAAGAAAGAAAGAAAGAAAGAAAGAAAGAAATCTACCGAGATCCAGAAATACTGGCAGCATTGTGTTATTGAAGGCAGCCCACATGGGGGTACTGCATAAGGGGGCCTTCATTCAGTGTGATCTTTATGAGAATAAGATAGATATCATTTGCTGTAAAACTTTGCCCAGGGTTTTAAGTAGTTTAATGGCAAGATGCCAAATACACACAAGCATCATCAGTAGAAAGGAGGTGCCACTGAAACAAAATAAGAATTTCTACAAGTTGTGTAGCAAGCACGTCTGTCTTGTTTACTACTCCGGATGTTTGGGGTGATACAGTAATAAAATGGACTAACGCAGGACTATAGTTTTCAAGAACAAGAAATTTACTAGCAGCTAGAATGTGACCTACAGGTTGAAGAAAAGCCTTATTGTAGACTTTGTGAGTTTTGTCATCTCAGTCTCTTTCTGTAACTTCTTCCATCTTTTTTATTTACCACTCAACTTCCTTTGCTTAGCTACAACCAAATTCCACTCTGCGTGATTTCTGATCTTCCAGTTCAGAGATTCCATCAGAAGCGTTCGTCGTCCCTGTTACGGTCACACATTCACTTTATTGGTTCCACTTCAGTCAAGTACCTAAAAAACACAAAGTGATGCTGCTTTATTTTAAGATTAGACAGAAATAGTTGAAAATATATTAACGAATTATTCTAAAATCTCCATACACATTAAGGATTTCACCCTTAAAAGAAGTCTCAAAATTCACTTATTTCTTTTTCATGGATACAAAAATTGCAGTTCAGAGAAGCTCAGGAATATACAACACAATTGAGTACTATTAGTGCATGCTTTTGTATAAAAATTTTCCACTTTTACTTCTAGTTTCACCGTCAACACTCTTTAGCAGAGTGTTATGCTGAGTAATAAGTGAGGACAATCTCATGCATACCATGGCTTAGACTTTCGGTCTGCCTAGAACTTCAAGTCCATAGAGAAACTCTTTATGCAAGATTAGACCTTTAGGTGGGTGGTTGTTTGCATGTGGCTGTTTTACTAGATTTTCACTAGATTCTTTAACATGCAAGACTTAGAACCTTGTTTCTGCTCTTTATTTACATTTATGCTTTTCCTTAGCAATCGTAGAAAGCTAGATGCTTGTTTTATTGAAGTACAGATATTTCTAGAGGAGTATTTCTCATCAAGAACATTGCTACTGGCTGAATCATCCTGAGCCTGTTTGTCCTCAAGAAGTGTAGAGGTTGGCTGGCCCAGTGCTATGAGTTTTTTTTATTTTTTTCCTTATTATATATTTGTGGTGCATGGGCTAGACACTGCATAAAAATTCATTTTCTGAGTTGAAGACAAGCAACAAAACCAAGGTTGATTTTAACAGCCTTTGGAAGAAAGAAATCACCATTAATGTGGAAAACACATCAATCATCTTAAGTGTCCAAGCGTAAAAATCTTGCCCTCTTCTTGGAATTTCGTAGTGCGTCAAATAGAACGATTCTAGATTTGCACTTCAGAATGCTTGGCTTATGTTTCCAAAGTTTCTTGAGATGAAAATGTTAGTACCTAATAATTGCAAGACACACACCATGTCCCTGGCTAGTATTTCACAGGCATCTCAGGCTTCAAAGCTTTGTTATCAAGACTTACTCTTCCCATCTTTACCTGACGACAGTGAGGCTCATGGGAATAAAATGCCTTTTCCCAGGTCACTGTGCTGGAAGCAGCCAGGGTGGAAATTTACCCAGACGGTCGGAATCTGTAGCTGCTTAATTCTAAGTCACTGCATTCCTCAGCTGCCCTCCTCAACTTTAGGCTTCTGTTAACAAACCCAATGGGAGGAAAGGTGGCGTAGCTTTCGCTCCGACAAGGGGAAATTCACTTACTTTTGCAAAGTTTTCCAAGATGCAGTTATCTATGTCACATTTCAACCTGCAAGAGCATACTCCTACCCTCATCCTCTGAAATTTCTCCCCAGATTATTGATCATCTAGCTCATCATAGTAATTGTTTTGATACAACAGTGCCCGTAATCCTATGATTATTTAAATAAATGATGATTTGTCCACAAAATAGATGAGCATTTCACCCTGAAGAGTATGTTATAGAAGAACATGTTTTGCAGCTAAAACAATTTCACACTATACTTTTCAATTTGTAAATAATATATTTTATATTACTCCTTTTGATAACAAATTTGAATACTAATGTTGATTATTTTAATCTAGTAAAATTATGCATGTGCAGTTGCTTTTTGCCTGATGTTTTCAAGTTTCCTGTAGAATCTCTTGATTCTAGGGTAAGAAAATATTATATTATTAAAAATAGAAACTGTTCACTATTAAAATGTATTCCACTGGTTTTATTAACTCTCTGGCAGGTGGCTGCGCTTCCTGTGTATCACACTTGGTTCTGCAGTCATGAATATGGCATGCAATCAGAATTGCTTTCTTATTAATTCTATATGCTTAACTCCACTAAGTAGTAGTGATAAAAAATGTTTTGTACATGATTCTCTTAGCCTAAGTACAACCAGAATACTGCACTCTCAACTAGAAACTACAGTGTGATATTTCCTCATACCTGGCTAACCTTACACATCTGCCAACACCTATTTTTAATTAGTTCAACTGAATAATCATAGAATATCTAAATGCTTATCTATTTATGAAAACAGTCCTTTGTATCTGTGAGCTCTGTCTCTACAGATACAAAAACTGTGGATGGGACATATTTCAGAAACATTTTAAGGTTGAACACCTACAACTTTTGTCATTGTGCTCTAATAGTACAACACAATAACTGCCTAGCACTGTATTAGGTATTATAACTAATCTGTATATAATTTAAAGTATTTTGAATAATTTATGTGAGGGACATGCAAATGCCATACCATTTTACATAAGGCATGAGCATCTTCAGACTTTGGTATCTATGACGGTCCTATAACCAATCCCCTGTGGATTCCAAGGGATAATTGGATAAATCATACCTTGATATGTACTATAAATAGATGAATATATTTATATTTTATAATATTAAATCCTATGTTACAATGTGAAGCTTATATTATGAATACTTGCTTATGTATAGCATCTTCATATACTACTTTATGATAGAATCATAAATGTATCAACATGCATTGGTCATATACTTATAAATGTATCATTGAAATGCAGTAAGTGTTATCAAGATAGACTTTTAGTTTGAAAGGAATTTATACTTTGAACAACATGAAGATAAATGTCACACAATTAGAAATATAAGCCAAATAAGCACTTAGAGTAATGATTCTTTAGACCCCTCAGAGCCTGTAGATTATTTCTCCAAAGTCCTCTTGTACCTGCAGAAGGGTGTGGACTTCCCTGAGATTGTAACTGAAAAAGTCTGTCATGCCTATAATCTCTAAAAATGCTTTCTAGGGTACTGGTCTACAAAATTTAGTCAACGAATGGAAAATAGAAATTTTCAAATTAGGAATAAAGAACTGGATGTGAAAGTTGAAAACTTCTAAGTCATCACCCCAACACATGTAACATTTTGATCAGCATGAATGTATATTAAAGCCAATTAATTTGAATTCTAGAGCATTCATCATTTTACTTTGCTACATCTTCTGTGAGTCATAATATGGGAAATCATTTTTGATTTGTAGATATCAAGTGTGTACTAGCTGCTGCTGACAACAGACAAGCAAGGTAACTATGCCTTTCGAACTCACAGAACTTACAGTTCAGTGAGAGGAAAACACGACTCAAATTAATCACATAAATAAACATACAAACACAAGCACTATAGAAGGAAACTGCATACATGATGCAATAAGAAAAGGTAAAGAGATAGACAGAGAGAGAGAGAGAGAGAGAGAGAGAGAGAGAGAGAGAGAGAGAGACAGACAGACAGACACAGAGACAGAGAGCGAGAGAGAGAGACAGACACCAAGACACAGAGAGAGACAGACACAGACACAGACACAGACACAGACACAGACACAGACACAGACACAGACACAGACACAGACACAGACACAGACACAGACACAGACACAGACAG
>NW_004524581.1:2461517-2470579 GCF_000260255.1 Octodon degus | reverse complement strand
AGAGAGAGAGAGAGAGAGAGAGAGAGAGAGAGAGAGAGAGAGAGAGAGAAGCATAATGATGGAGTAGGAGTAAGTCTGAAACAGAAAAGGAAGTAATTTGAAAAGAAAGAGGAAGTCAAGCGAGAATGTGTCATTTAGGCCAGCAGAAAGATGCGTGCACCTGCTGGTGGCTGACATGAGCAAGTGTACCTAAGAAGTAGGAAGAGTGAAGACTGAAAACCACATGCTGGGATTCAGCAGCCCTGTCCTCAGGAGGAGCCATTTGGGTGAGACAAATATGGAGACCAAAGTGTGTTTGTAAATAATGATTCAGTGATGAGGAGATAAAATTGCAGGTATAGTATAGTGTGCTGTGGTGTGGTGTGGTGTGCTGTGGTGTGGTGTGCTGTGGTGTGGTGTGGTGTGCTGTGGTGGGTGTGGTGTGCTGTGGTGTGCTGTGGTATGGTGTGCTGTGGTGTGGTGTGCTGTGGTGTAGTGTAGCATAGTGTAGTAGAGTATAGCAGTAAATTCTTCAAAGAAGTATGCTTATGATATGCAAGAGTGACACAGAGACTTAGCTAGAAAGCTTTTATTTTGCTTGGCATTGCCATTTTTCAATAAAGAAAAACAAAAGGATCTGTATGAGAAGCAAGATCACACACAGAAATGAAAGGGATGTCAATAACAAAGATTAATGTTTCGGTGGAGTATCACATTTTAAATGGCAGGGAATCTTTCATTTCTAAAGATATATATCTAGCAGCCAAATATAGCCTGGCTCATAGCAGAGAAGAAATGCTAAAAGAAAAGTGGAAGTCCCCAAGATTCATTTCTTAGAAGCTGTGATGAAAAGTATTATAGTCACCTCTATAAGGGACAAGATTTAATAGAGGACACACAATTTCTAGGATTATTTTATAATATTCACACAATGAGTCAAATGCAAAACAGTATAGAATATCTGTCCATGTAAAAGAGACCCAAAGACTCCAGTTGAGACCCTCAACCACTTGGCAATGTTCTCTATGAATCTACCTAGAAGCCTAGAGCCCATGAAAATGTTTCATTCAAACCCATATGAAGGTTCTGCATTGGGAAGGTCCAAAGGTCAGTGGTAAAAGCTAGAAAGTCTGTTTCAACAGAATGAAACATCTTTGTCAGCAGGCTAATGGGTATGTGCTGAGCCAGGAAGGGACACTTAAAGAACCAGAGTTCCCCCAAGGAGAACTGCAGCCACCCTCATCCAAGGTGAGAATAGCCAAGTTCATATTGGAAAAGTAGTGTGATAAGCTTCCCCAGCACTGTGAACATTTTCCTCTCCAGTTCTGCTTTTATGGGTTTGCCAACACTCTTCAGGTGGTCCTTCTACCCCAGAACCACCCTGATTCGGTTTGGCTGAATGTTAGTTGATCTAGCACAATCAACCCATTGTCAACTTGATAACCAGATATAGCTGCTTAAGCTATGGTCTCCAGTGGCAAATGTGTGAAAGACTGACATGTTAACATGCTGGGAATGGTGGCATGTGCCTGTAATCCCAGCACTAGGGAGGCTGAGGCAAGAGGATCATTTCAAGTTTGAGACAAGCCTGGTCTATAAAGTAAACTTAAGGCCAGCCTGAACTGTATAGCAAGACACTGTCTCAAAAAGACAAACATAAAACGTCTTAATATACTCAGCTTTATATTTATATAATGATTACATATATGCAGTTCTTATTAGGTACTCACAGTTGGAGTTTAAAGCCACAATAACCAAATTAATCAATTAACTTGACTAACCTGATTACCAATCCATATCTAAAAACTACATTAAAATCATATTTAAGACATTTATCACAATCACAATCTCTTTCCCATTAATTTTTTTTATTTTTCAAAGAATGCAAAATAGTGATAGAATAAAATAGGATGAGAAATTGTACAAAATTTCACTAAATAAAGTAATAGGAATTTGACAACAGTTGTTGCATTACATGATGCTATCTTTAAATTAGTTATTCAGGCTACCAGATAAAAACATGCAGTATTGTTTAAAGAAGAAACAAAACAATACCAAAAATGTTGTAAGAAATTCAAAAGAAAAATTAAAAGAAAAAAATTCAGCATTAACTGCTCCTTTCAAAAGATAAACAGAAATCAACAGTACAATTATCCAGCTATTTTGCATATGTACCAAATATATCTTTTTCCCTTCTTTTGTCCTTTCCTCGTCCTAGTTTTCTTTCCCACTGCAGAAATCCTTTCCCTTTCGCAGTATCTACTGTACCTTTTAAATTTTAATCACTCTTGCAGGTTCTCACACTAGTGAGATAATATGATGTTTGCACGTGTGGATCTCATTTATTCCACTTACCAGTATAGTCTCGAACTGCATCCATTTATCTACAAAGCCCTCAAATTTATCTTTTTATAGCTGAATAGTACTCATATTGTGTAAAAATACCATCTTTTTTTTAAATCCATTTCTTAGGGATGGACATTTGGGTTGTTTCCAGGGTTTAGCTATGACAAATCTTGCTGCTATAAACACGGGTACACATATATTGCTGTGGTATGATGATTTCAGTACTTTTGGAAAGCTACCTAGGAGAGGAATAGCTGGCTTGAATGGCATCTCCCAACCTAGCTTTTTCAGGAATCTCTATATTGGTTTCCAAAATGCTTGCACCAACCTGCACTCCCATCAACAGTGGAGAAAGGTGCCTTTTTCCCCACAGGCTCTCTAGCATTTCTTATTGGTTGACCTCTGGATGACAGCCATTCTTTCTGGCATAAGATGGTACCTCAGTGTTGCTTTTTGCATCTCTCCAATGATCAATGATGTTGAGCATTTTTAAATATATTTATTTACCATTTTATCTCTTCATGTGTGACATGTATATTCATCTCAGAAGTCCATTTTTTATTGGGTTTTGAATTTTGGAATTTTGATGTTTTTAAAAAATTTTTTATGTATTATAATAGGAGGGGTTGGGGAGATGGCTCAGTGGAATAAGTGCTTCCCTGGCAAGTGCAAGGGCATGAGTTCAATCCCTGGTTCCGCAAAAAAAAAAAAATAAAATAAATAAATAAATAATAAAAAAATTAATATACTAGGAGTCCTGAAGGACAGACCACTGTAATTTTTTCCCCAATTCATTGTTTTTCTTTTTACTCTGTTGGTGATTTCTTTCTATGGGCAGAAACTTTTTTAAAATATGAGATCCCAATTCTTGATTATTTGATGTATTTCCCTTGAAGTTTGATTTTTGTTCATGAATTCTTTACCTACTCCTACTCCTAAAGGTTTCTACCTACTTTCTTGTCCAGAAGATTTAATATTTCAGTTTTAATATTTAAATCTTTGATCCATTTTGACTGCAGTTTTGTTCTTGGTGATAGGCATGGATCTATTTTAAGCCTTTGGTGTGTGGAAAGCCAATATTTCCAGTACCATATATTAAAGGTGCTATATTTCTTCCAATTGTCAGAGACAAGTTGACTGAGTGTGTTTGTAGTTGTGTCTTCAGCTTCTAATCTGTTCTATTGATACTCAGGTCTGTGTTTTTGCCAGTACCATTCTGATTTTATCATAGTAGCTTTGTAGTATAATAGTAAGTCAGAGATTGTGATGTCTCCTGCCTTTTCTTTTTTACCTAGGATTGTTTTTGCTATTCTAGGCCTCTTCTGGTTTCAGATGAATTTTAAGAATTTTTTTATAGATCTGTGAGATATACTAAGGGTGTTTTCATTAGGATTGCATTGAATTTGTATAACAATTTTGGGAATATGGCCATTTTCACAATCTTGGTTTTTCCTGTCTAGAAGCAAGGAATATTTTTTAATTTTATGAAATTCTCTTCGATCTCTTTTTGAATAGTACTATAATTTTCATTGTACAAATCTTTTACTTCCTTTGTGAGATTGATTCCTAAGTGTTCAATTTTTAGAGGTGTTATTTTGAAAGGTGTGTCTTCCATAATTTCTCTTTCAGTGTGCTCATTGTGTATAGAAACGTTACTGACTTTTGGGTGCACTTCTTCCTTTCCCATGATTATTCCTTTTATTTCTTTCTCTTGTTTTACTCTGGATAATGTTTCCAGAACTATAATGAACAGAAATGGTGACAGTGGGCATCTTGTCTTGTTCTTGATTTTAAAGTGCTTTCAACCTTTTTTACCATTTAGTGTGATATTGGATGTTGATTTGTCAAAGATGGCTTTTATTAGGTTGAGATAAAGACCATCTATTCTAATTTCCTGTAATGCTTTCTTCATGAATGAGTGTTGAACCTTGTCAAAAGCTTTTTCTGCATCTATTAAGATGATCGTGTGATTTTTGCCTTTGGCTCTGTTGAGGTGGTATATTACATTTATGCTCTTGTGTATATTAAACCATCCTTCCATTCTTGGGATGAATCCCACTTGGTAGTGATGTATAATCTTCTTAATGATTTGCTACATTCTGTTTTCTAGTATTTTATTGAGGATTGTTCATTAGGGAGCCCAATAACTTTTAACAAGGCATAGCAACAGTAAGAAACATGTTTTTTTTTTTTTTCTACACTTCAAATACATGCTTCCCTTCTGGTGAAAGGCTTTAGTTCATTTCCTCATTGTCCTCTTCCTTCTCACCACCCAGGTTCTCTTTTTTCATGCTTACAATCCATGGCTCCACTCTATCCTTCTCTCAGGCCAGAAATATCAAATCACCCTGATGACTCTTCACTAGTTTGAACATAGTTCTGGTGAAAAGCCTCCCAAACTAACCATGCTACCATCCTCTAAGATTGGATCTTCCACCCAGTAAATTTTTCTTCCACCCAGGAAATAGCTCTAAACACAAGCAAAATGTAGACAACCTTGTTGACTAAACATGACATATCGTCTGGAGTACAACAGCCAATACCATCCTACATTCCAGCAGAAATCTCCCAAGCTTGGTCTTTATTGGCAGGATTTCTATCAGCCTTCTGGTCTTCTGAATTCTGACCAGAATCTCCTACTCAGAACAGCCTAAAGCCTTTCAGTTTTGCTTTTCCACCCAGCATCTCACCTTTGCAAACTTTTCCCACAATCCATTCCCAAAGGTTTCTCAATCACATTGTCAAGAATAGTCATAACAAAAATCCCATTTTTCTAGCACCAAATTCTGTCTTAGTTACTTTTCTCCTTACTGAAACAAAATACCAGGTGCCCCAAATGAAAGGCAGTAGAAGTTTATTTAGCTCACAGTTTGTGGAGGTTTCTGTCAAGGCAGGATGCTGTGGCAGTGGGACAACAGTTGAAGATGGTGGAAGATACCAAAAGCAACAAGAGAAGAGGGGAGAGAAAGCCTCTTTCCCTCTCTTATATTGTATGCAGGCTACCCACCCTAGGGCTGATGTAGCACTCATACTCTTAACTGCAGCATTGACCACAAATCAAATGCAAACTCTAAAAGCCCATCCCATGACTACATGAGGCTTTGGAGGGACAGCTAGACAAAAGCTGTGATAGGAAGGACTCCAAATACAACGGAATGACAGTTTCTTAATCATTCATTAATCTCAATTTCTAAAAATACAAATTAAAGAGTCACACACATTTGTTTTCTTTCCTCATTTTAAAACTTAGTTTAGTAGGGATTTGTGTTTGTGTGCAAACACACACACACACACACACACACACACACACACACACACAAATACCCATGGTAGTATAAGCTTATAGAAGAGAAAATGCTCTTATATTAAGATTAAAAGGAAAAATAGCAGTTTTGGGAAGATGTAGAAAGATGCTATGGTTTCTTGTGCTTCTTACGGCTTTATTTTATTCTGACTTAGATTGCAAAGTCAAGGTCCATATGGAGGCAAGGAGAAAAGAGAAAAATTAGACAAAAGGAGAGAATGCAGTTATCAGTGGTGAATGTGTGAGAGATGGACACTAGAACCAACTTGTCTCGGGAAAGACTTCTTTGAGGCAGGGGATCATAAATCCATCATGTTTACTTCTGTGACTTTCTCCAAGAGAGCTTAATCTTCGTTAGCAGATATGGAAACAGAAAATGGTTTGATCATTCTGGGTTGAAATTGGATCAACACCAAAATAAAAAGACAAATTTCATATTCACTTTGGAATCCTTCAGAAAGCTGTTGCCTAAGAAGTTTTGTATTGTATTTAGCCAGAGAAGAGAAAACTCTGCTGTCACTGTATCATCGTCCAAAACTGTGAACTCAATGATGGGGCTTTATATATAAATTAGTAATAAATAGTTAAGTTGGGCAACTCCACGCCAGCTGATGTAGCTGCGATTTCTAATTTCGTAGATGAAGAAAATAAGGAAATAAAAATAAGGATTTCTAGTTATTAAGGAGAATATTTTAACCAATAGTTATCAAAGCAAAAGGATGTTATACAAAACAGAAGTGTTCAACTTCATTCTTTACAGCAGAGGGATTTAAGGTCAAGCACTTGAAGCATTTGATTATAGAAGTATTTGTATGTCAAAACTTAAAGGTTAAAAATTTTTATTACTCTACTGTCTATTAGTCTAGTGTGTCTCTAAGTGATTTTTCTGCAAATAGGTTCAGTGAGACATAAATAAGAATTATGCTTAAATAAAAACAGATTCTGTGATTAAGCAAATTTAGAAAATGAGCTTAAATAGAACTGGAGAGACTTTTGTACTGTAACACCTTTTTATATACTAACACAAGCCATGCATTTCTAAATCTTGATTATAGGATACAGATTTTCCAGGATTATTTAGGCCTGGGAAATTTTTATTAGAAACAGCTTGTGATTATGTAGAAATATTACTGTAAATAGGAACTAAGTGCTCATTTTGTTTCCTGCTATATTATCTCAATTCCTTGTGCCATATCTTACAGATTCGCAAAGGTAGCGCATGATCCTTTACATCAGAGAATTTCTCAGGTAGAGTCCAAAAACCTCTTTAAACTTTAACATGGACCAGACTTAAGAACTAAGGATTAAATCTACTTCTGCTCAGCAGTTGTGAGCCTCTGAGCAATGAACTAAACACATCTGAAAGCTGATATGACATTTCTTCTTTTCTCCAAAACTTATATTTCACATTGTATTGTATTTTAATTTCATAAATGATAATTCAGAATCTAATCTAATGTTTTTATGAGTGCTAGTAAATTCTTCCATCACTGAGTTTTAAATTTCTGTTTAAAAATTTGATATTAATTTGAAATCTGAGCTAATTCACCAGAAAGAATAAAAGGATATAATGTGCATTTTTTAAAAGAGAGCAAAACAATTTTTGAATGTTTGAAATTATTCTGCAACTGAATGACAATTTCTTAATCGTTCATTAAACTCAATTTCTAAAAATGCAAATTGAAGAGTCACACAAATTTTCTTTCTTTCCTCATTCTAAAATTTAGTTTAGTAGGGATTTGTGTTTGTGTGCAACCACACACACACACACACACACACACACACACAATTTAAGCAAGCCCTGATTGAAAGTCGTCGCATGTTTGTAATCTACTTCTCTAAAGACATGAAAGATAGTCCCCATTAAATGTATCTGTGGATATTAAAATTCTTGCCTCCCATCGGTAATAAAGTAGATGTTGCTTTTCCTTCCGCTGACTCCAGTCAAGTACTAAACTAACTAAAAAAGAAAATAATTTATTCCATAGGAAGAACAACTTGCTTTCAAATGTGTATTTTAATTGCCTTTACATTTTGTTTAATTAGGGTGAGGAGTGCACACTGGAAAAGCCTGCATGGTACTGATTACTATTTGGAATGCAGCGTCCCGATTGAAGTCGTAATGAGGACAAGTCAACACGACTTGTATCAATAGCTGCAGCCATGCAGGAGCCACAGCTCGATGTTATGTCTCTTGTCACTAGCATGTGCCATTGTGAGCCGGGCTGCAGCGCAAGGCCTGTCTGCCTCCTCACAATAGCTCTCCCTCCCTGGGGAATCCAAAGGCAGACAGCTGCTTTTCTCTTCTTTTCAACAGACGCTTAGAGGGTCTGTTACTTATTATCTTCGGAAGAAAGGACACAGGTTTCCACAAGCAACTTGAGCTTGTATCAGTTCTGAGATCAGGGAAGATGAGTTAGGTCCTGGAGACCCCACTGCAAGGCAAACCTTTTTGTCCTTGTTGGTGATAAGAGTTAAGATTCACAAGCATTCAGTAAGTTAAGCTACATCCATTTTTACTAATATCTTTATGTTCATCTCTTCGAAGGAGAAAAGAGGTTTGAGTGGAGGAAAAGCTAGAGCCCAGGAGACAAGGAAGGTTTTTCTCAGAGATGGGAGAAAGACAGAGAGAGAGAGAGAGAGAGAGAAAGGATTTTCTGGACTGCATAAAGTTCCAAGAAAAGAAAAGCATACATTCATTTCCAACAAAACCGACTGATTTGCCACAGTAGATTTTCTTATCTGCATCCACCAGTTAACACTCATGAAGTAGTCCCATTTTTTAATAAAGCCTTTTAATTTGTTTTAAAAATATAAATGAATCACATGACATGAAAAACAAGTGGACCAGGATCTAGAAGACATGAATTCTAATCTTGTGCTGATATTGAACATATAATATTAAGAATATAGCATATATATGTATATATATATATTATTTTGATTTTTATTTTCACTAAAAAAAAGTTCTTTTATTTATATCCCCTTTTTATGTTTTGTTTTGTCAAAGATGGGTATTCCATTGCTGTTAGAGTAGCTACATTTGGAGAAGTCTTTACAGGACCTTTCCTCACTTAATGCCAGTCCAAATATTGTTGGTACATGAATTCAGCAAAATAATATGTTTATACAAAGTAGTTAGGCTAGATATACAGCTACTTTCTCTTAACTCAAAGAAAAGAAAGACTTGTACTAATAGTGTTTAGACAAGATGTCATGTCTGCATCTCTCCTCTGAACAACTACTATGAAGACAACAATATGCAATGCATTCATTATTGTAACTGTCCTACTAACCTGTTTTGAAAGTGTTTCATTGCTATTTTATCTTTTTCTCATTAAAATGAATAAAACATTAAAAAATATAGCTTAAAATTTCTGCATACTGGTTTCCTAGACTACAAAATTAAAGCATTCAATGGGATTCTTTTAAG
>NW_004524581.1:2459567-2461417 GCF_000260255.1 Octodon degus | reverse complement strand
ATCACAAACATCCTATTTTCTTCACTTGGTTTAATGCAGTTGTAAATTTCTAACATTTTTAATTAATATAAATTTACTCAGGCATACTCGAAGATCCTCAATTTACTTACACTTTCCGAGCAAATATCTGCATCTACAGAGTCAAACTGTTTCACCAGGGCCACCTAGGAGAATGAATGAAAACCAGCTGCAGCACAGTGCTCTGAAAGATCAGCCTTGGTAAAAGTTCTGAATGTGTCTGTTCATGATGAAAACCAAAGGGAAAAATGAAATGTTATATTTCCCTTTCATTGGATGGAAACTAATAATACATAGAGTAAAATAAAAGCACCAACCCAAAGGCTTTCTTCTTTTTTTAAGTAGAGCATCTGCATGGACATTGTGGAGCCACCAAGACTGAATTCCGCAAATCCATCAGGAGAATACTCATTTTATTCTTGGTGACAGGGGGACAAGTGGAATAGTGACTGAAAGCAGAGACATGTAATCCCTGATAGCCTTTGGACAAAACTTCATGGCCTATTGCACTTCCTAAGTACCAATGCAGAATTGATCTTCATTTAGGCTCTAGTAATGATATGTTTATTGTCTGGACCTGACTTCAGGTTGTACTTATCTCTTAAGTGTTTAAAACCAAAATAAACATTTACCAGCATTATTATAATCCAAGCTTCCAGTTTACCATGCAACTAAGAGGGCTGATAATTTTGAGACTGGGAATCTGCCTAGAGATGTTAAGATCCTGGGAATTTTCTTTTCTGATTGAATTATTGAGTTTTTCCTAGAGTAGCAGCCCGAAGCTCACTCCTTGTAAAGGGATTCATCAGCACACAGCAGTTAGTCTTCCGATATGGATTAAACCCTGGCTGTTCCTCACCAGAATAGAAATCCTCTTTTTTATTTTTTTTCCTCTCTGTGCCCCAAGAGTAATTCTTTGGGATGTCTTAAACACTCAGAACATATCTACAGAAAGTGGACTTTCTTATCATTCAGAAGCACTTTGGCAAGCTTGGTCACCCACAGCCCAACTTCCTTTTATCACATATTGTCCTTTGCATATTATCAAGAACTTGGAGGCCCGCTCATTGGCTTCCCTCTTCAGATTTTAAGCCAATGTAAACCAAAAGATACAAGAGCTAATGGGAAGTGAAATATGATATTATCTTTACTGGAGGTGAGGTTGAACAGGAAAAATGTGGCTTGAGCCATTAAGCTTACGTGTTTTAATCTTTACCTAATTAATGTAGTCACAGGCAAAGATGCAAGACTCCAGCCTTTGGCCACTGACTGCATGAGGATGGACATAAGTTCTGTCTGCTGATTATTCATTTATGACAAACCTGTACACCTTTTAGAAGTGGATCCCCCCAAATAAAATTCGATTTTAATTCTTTGTCCCTTCTATTTTGTCTTTTACTTTAAATGCAAATGGCAACTAGTTAAGAATCCTCCTGGAAAATATTTTTAAAAATAGAAATTATTAGCATTTGCGGAAGTAGGTGAGAATAAGCTTTCACTACCCACAGAGCTGTTACCAGGTTCACAGTTCTAAGAAAAGATCCAGAAAAATGTGTAGGGGAAAAGTGTGCTTAGTAATGTTACAGCTACAGCTGTTTCAACTTTGTATTATAGCTTTCTGGAAACACGCCAAATGCTCAAGTCTCTTATGGAAAAATTACCAGATTTCCTGGTAGTTAAAAAAAATAATTAAGAAAGTTTTGAGGAATTGTAGAAATTGGCATTCCCCCACCACTTACAACATAATCCCAATGATACGTCGTAGGACCGCCAAAGTGGTACATCAAAACCCTAGAAGAGTGTTTGCTACAAAAATAGTCTTTTTTTTTTTT
>NW_004524581.1:2447488-2459467 GCF_000260255.1 Octodon degus | reverse complement strand
GAAGCAAAGATTGAACTCAGGCCCTTGCACTTTCCAGGCAAGCACTTATTCTACTGAGCCATCTCCCTAGTCCCCCAAAAATAGTCTATATAGGATCCTTTTTATTATTAAGCCTATAGTCAGGTAGAATTTTTGACTTTTTCAATTTTTTTTCTGTGTTTATTACTGATCTTTTGCACTACAACTGCCAATAAAAAGAAGGGCCTCAGGGTACGTGATAATTTTTCTCAATGTCTGTATTCTTCTCCTAGAGTAATTGAACTTGCATGTTCTAGCTGGACTTACTGAAGTCTAAAATAAAGACAACACTCACTGTTTTGAGTCACATATGTCCACATGACTAATCCTGACTTAGTAAGCTCTTTGGGGAGTGTCCTTAGGGTATCTGATCTGGCTCTTTTCCTCTGCTTTTTAACTTACTGCTGTGGGACAAGCAGATGATGTGGACGATACTCCAGTAGCCATCATACCTATCCCCATCATACCTATCCCTTACTCTTAGGATCAAAAATGACACAAGACAGAGACATGGGCTAGATGAAGCCCTGGCCCTTAACATCTAGAAGTCAACATAAAAGCCAGTGATTGTGTGTCATTGAAATTTTACATGAGCTATAGAAGCTTCTTAACTGAGTCATTTGTGTGTGTCTGTGTGTGTCTTCTATTTTTCTATAACCAAATTTAATTATAATATAGGTAGAGATGTAGAGGAGAACTGAAAAGCCTTACCAAGGTGAGAGAAATGTTCGAGGATTTAAAACTTGGGAATTTTTAGTTAGATGAAACGATGAACAAAATGTACTTTATATGGCCAGGGAGATAGCTTGGTGGTCTAAGAACTGCCGGGCAAGTAGAGGAACCCAGATTCGATCCCCATTACCCCATGCTTTGCTGGCTCTGCACCACCGAAACTGGTGGGTGGCGCGCATCCCTATAATCCCAGAGCTGGGGAGACCGAGACAGGAGGAACACCATGAATCTGAGCTGCATAATGAAATGCTATGTGAAAAAAAAAGAAAGAGAGAGAAAGAGAGAGAGAGAGAGAGAGAGAGAGAGAGAGAGAGAGAGAGAGAGAGAGAAAAGAAAGAAAGAGAAAAAAGAAAGAAAGAAAGAAAGAAAGAAAGAAAGAAAGAAAGAAAGAAAGAAAGAAAGAAAGAAAGAAAGAAAGAAAGAAGGAAGGAAAAATGTGCCTTGGGATACAATGCTGAAACTCATAATCAAATTAATCAGTATTTTTGAACAATCCTTTAGAATGTTTGTATTACAATAAATAATATAAATATCTCCTATGTTCAAGTCAAATTTGCTATTAAGGCAGTACAGTTCTAGTCAAGTTTTACAATTGAATGAGTATCAAAATCCTTCTGATTTATGGAGATTTTGAAATATCAGTACGGTGCAGAAAGGACCATATGCTTTTAGTATTTTCTTTTTACAGGTAAGGGCACTAAGTTACAAGAAATTGTTTGATGGTATAGAGTGAAAAGTTGGAGTTGAGATATTATAATTCAATTGTAGACCTTTTTCATTATATAAAACACATTTATAATTTTTTCAGAATCATCATTTGTTTGCTTATGTATTCAAAGTCAATAAGTGACCATAAGCCAAATTCAAGGCACTGTATTCCATGGGGCATGCTCTGAGAAGTATCTAAGGTCATGCTTCCACTTGAGGGTATGTGTATTCCCATTGCTACAAAACCACAGTGTAAATATGAAACATGCATCCAGAGAAAGACTTTTCCATGAGCTTTCATAGCAGCCTTACTTGCAGTGCTCCAAAACTGCAACCTAAGCATCTGTCAACAGGTAAATGAACAGCAAAATGTGGTCTATCCTTATAATGAAATAGCATTCAACAATAAAAAAGAATTGAACCGTACCTGCAGAAATGCAGATAAATCTGAAATTCATTGTGCGGAGCAAGTAGAAAGAAAGTACATTTTTTTCTGATTCCAATTATGTAAAACTCTTTAAATATAAATTAATCTATATTGGTAGAAAATATAAAATAGATCAGTGATTGCTTGGTTGAGGTGAGCAGAAAATGATAGAAAGGAAAAATTTACAGAAGGATAAAGAGCAAATTATGATAATGATTGATATGTTCACTATGTTGGTTGTAGTGATGGTTTCACACATATGTCAAAGATATATCAAATTATACATTATACACAGATATAATTTGAATTAGATATGTTTGTGTAGCTCTGTTGTTATTGAGTATGCTTCAGTAAAGTTGTTGTAAAGGAACAATTTCTTGGAGTGTGAGTTCTAACAAGAGGTTTGAAAGGGAAACTCAAGAACTTTAAACACTGCTGTGCTTAAAGAATAGAAATATGTTGTATAAAGTAACATGAAATCATTCCTTAAGATAAAAGCTCTAGACATCAAAATTTATAATTCCAGAGGACTAAGTTTAGCTAACTCTTTGAGATACTTCCAAATCTAGTATTTTCACTCTTCCCTGAAGTTAATACACTTTAGTGGTAAAATTTGCAGTTCTTCCAAGAGCTCCACAAGGTCATACAACAGATGTGAAGTGTCCAGCTCCTAAAACAAATCACTGGCCCTAACTCTCCTGTACCTTTATTTTAGTCATTGCATATTTTCATCATTGACTTCTTTTCTACTTCAATTTCTAGTAGAGCTAATTATTTATAATCAAAGGGATAAAGATAAAAGGGTATCCTTATGGTCATGTAAGTGTTCTAGGGCATGATGAAAGTGAACTTCCATATGCTACCTAAATGCCCACATTTTTTCTTAGGTATTTCTCTACTTCAATGAAATTATCTCTTTTAGTCTACATATGTTACTGAGAACAAGAATTATTTTGTCTTTCTGTGCCTGATTTATTTCACTTAACATAAGGTCCTCCACTTCCATTCTGCTTGCCACGATTTCAGAATTCTAGTCTTGGTTATGGCTTAATAATATTACACTATGTATATACCCCACTATGTATATAATCCATTCATCTACTGGTGTTTTCAAACTACCAGATACCATATAAAGCTTTTCCATATGCTATTTCATTACAGCCCCACTATATAGCTACCAAATTTTGACTTTACATCATTTTTCAGGATCCCATGTTTTTATGTATCGTGCTATATCAGAGAAATTTTCTAAAATCCAAACCTCTAGTTTCAAAGGAGTTTCTTTTGAAAATTTGAAGGGATATAAACACTTCATCTCCTTCCAGATATTCTGTATGAAAATAATTTTAAAGATTTTTCTATCTATAAAAAGTATGGATTCAAAATTCATAGTAACTAGACAGATATCTTTGAACATTCTATAATCACAGAATGTCTATTATTTCCTTTTAGAATTAAATGTACAACAGTCAAAAGGTAGAGAATCTTCTGAGTGTTCTATATAAGTTTCAGTACATGTATTTGTAAGATCGTGATTCTTACATTCATTAAATAAAAACATTGCAATGATCAAAGAATTAGGCCTCCAGTGAAGTCCCAGCCTGGTGATACATATAATTGTAATAACTGCAATTCATTTTGTGTTTCACCTTTTGGATTAGTCACAGATTAACCCATTTTTCTGAATGAAATGAGAAAAATATCTGAAAATGCAGTTTTTTACCCAAAAAAAAAATCCTTTTTAGTTCTTTGGCAAAATACCATTGCACATATCAATGTGCACCTCTTAAGCCTTCTTATCAAGATGTGCCCTAGTCTTTAAGCAGCATTACATTAACATCTCTAAGAATTAATTCTACAATTTTGTAATATATTTCTGCTACCAGGATAAATTAGTGTCTTTTAAAAGGATATAGAACAGGACTTTTAAAATAAATATCAAAATTCAAAATACTCTTAGACAAGATAGAAGCAAATTTAAGAAAATATAAGCACTGCACACATTATATTTAATTCTGAATATTATGTGATAGGAATAAAATATAAAGCAGAATAACAAATGAAAATATTGGAAATAGTCCAGCAACAAGATGTAAGTCACTTACCTCAGAGTCACTTTGCTGAGATATATATAAACACTAAATACACAATTTTAAAAATATATACCTAACAGTAAATTTATAATTAGTATATTCTTATATTGACATTTCTTGCTGTGAAACTCTAGTTGTCATATTGTGCCTTAGAAAACTTTTAGGGAGAAAGCATATAGGTTGGACCTAGTTGCTTTTTAAAAAGTATGTAGATAAAGATAAAATTATACATGTACAAATGCACTTTGAGAATAGTGATAGTTACTGCCATCCCAATATAATGCCCAATCTTTCAATCATGTAGTACAGTTATGTCAAAATATTTCTCAGAGGTTTTAGCTCATGATGGTAGGACACGGTTCTTAAAATTTTAATATCTTAAAGAGCTAGAGAAAAATTTCTTCAAATTCATTTGAAACCACAAGAGACCCAGAATATCAAAAGCAATCCTGGGAAACAAAGGAAAGGCAGGCAGTATCACAATTCCTGAGCTGAAATTATACTATAAAGCTGCTGGGATAAAATCAGCTTGATACTGGTGAGGAGACAGACCTGAGAATCAATGGAACCGATTAGAAAATGAAGACATAACTGCAAACATACTCAGCCACCTTATCTTTGATGACAAGGTCATACATATTCACTGGGAAAAAGATAGTGTCTCTAATAAATGGTGCTGGAAAAACTAGTTTTCCACATACCAAAGGCTAAGACTACATCCATGCCTATCACCATGCACAAAGCTAGGTAAAATAGGTCAAAGATTTTAAATATTAAAAGAGACACACTAAATCTTCTGGAGGAAAATGTATGTAGAAATCTTAAAGACAGGAATGGGTAGAGAGTTCATGAACAAAACTCCATGGGAAATTCAATAAAGAATCAATAACTGGGATCTCATCTTTTTGAAGTTTCTGCACTTCAAAGGAAATCTCCAACAAGGTAAAAAGAAAACCCACAAACTGGAAAAAAAATTATAGCCAACTGTCCCTCCCTCCAACTGTCCCTCCTCCCTATAACATATAAAGAATTTTAAAACATCAAACCCCCCAAATTCAAAGACCCAACCCAAAAATTGGCACCTGAGATGAGCATACACTTTTCAGATGAAGAAATACAAATGGAAAGTAAGTCTATGAAAAAATGTTCAGCATCATTTCTCACTTAAGAAACGCAAATTAAAACAACACTGAGATTCCATTTCACCCCAGAAAGAATGGCTAGCATAAAAAATGTCAGCCAATAACTAATGCTAGAGAGGCTAGAGAGAAAAAGGAACCCTTCTCCACTGTTGGTGGGAGTGCAGAGCAGTACAGCCACTGTGGAAATCTGTATGGAGAAGCCTTTAAAAACTAAGATTGGAGATCCATTCAAGCCAGCTATTCCCCTTCTGGGCACTTTTCCTGAAGAACTGAAAACCTCACACCACAGTGATATATGTACATCCATGTTTATAGCAGCACAATTTGTCATAACTAAGTCCTGGAAACAACCCAGATGCCCATCAACTGAAGAATGGATAAGGAAGATGTAGTATTTTTACACAATGGAGTATTATTGAGCTATAAAACAGGATAAATGTGAATTTTTTGTTAGTAAACGAATGTAACTAGAGACCATACTCTTCAATGAAATGAATCAGACCTGAATGTGCACACATCGTATTGTCTCCTTAGTGTGAGAAACTGAAAGAGAAAAATGGAATCTGAAGGGTACAATAGATACTGAGAAAATGAAATGAAGTTACTGAAAAGGGAAGAGTTACTGAGTTGAGGAGGACAGGAGAGGGAGTGGGAGAAAGAGATGTACCTATGTATATAAGCAGGATGGTTTGCATAACTGTACTGTGCATTTCTGCTGGTTTGTGGAAAGGAGCAGATAATGCTTAATTTGTTTTGCCTCTCTTTTCAATTGTTGGTACTTTTTCTCTTCTTCATTTCTAATATATTTCTTTCTTCTTCCAATTTCCATGCCTATGTCTGGTGTTATGAATAACTGTCAGAAGACAACACTAAGCATTACAACAAATACTGTGAAATTCACATTATTTTGTTAAGTTAAATTCGGTATCATTTGTATTTATTTATGTTTTAATATTATTTTTTACTCTCTTTGAAAAATAAAAAAAATAATTTTAATATCTTTATGACAATTTTCCTAAAAAAAAGAGGGCTTTTTTTTTCATGAATAGGTAGATACTGCTTCCTTTTAATCTTGTAAGAAAAATATAGCTATTATCCCAGACACAAAGCAATTAATAAAATTGAGCTCTTTGGAACCACAGCTGAACCTCCAGGTCCTGAGTTTGCTAAGCTGTTATGATGATACATGGAAATTCTCAATAAAAACAAAAAAGCTTATTTTGGAAATTGAGAGGGATATTTTGATGGCAGGTAATGGCAAACATTAATCAAAAGCATTTCCTCCTCAGTGAGTTGTTATTTGATTATATTTTTTTCTGTGTTCTAGAACATGTAAGGATCATAACAAAAAACCATGCTAGCAATCTCACATGAAATCCCTGCAGCGAGTTTTAAAATAAGAATGAAGGAAGGCCAGCCAAATAGCTCCACGGACTGAAGCACCTGCTTAGGCAGAGCGCAGTGGCCAGGGTTCAATCACTGGCGTACCGTCCTGGCTCTACTCCCAGGGCACACTGAGATGGCAATTAAGACTTGACATGGTGGCATGTGCCTGTAATCCCAGCTTTTGGGAGACTGAAAACAGGAGAATCATTACGAGTCCAATCTACATAGTGAGACCCTGTAGTCCCTGTACCCTGTAGACCCTGTACTAAATACAAAAATAAAATGAAATAAAATAAAATTCAAAATGAGAATGAGTACACATGTGATTATAAGCATACTTTATTTCCATTAAATAAATTCACAAAAATAAAAGTCACATGTTTGAAATAAATTCCTTAAGGCAAAGAAATGCCCTTTGAGTAGATGGATAATTGATCGTAACTACTGTATTGAAGTTGATCTTAATAAAGCTTATATATTAACTATTAAACAAGAAATGCATGGTTTTCTAGGTAATTAGGTACTGTGGATCAAACATCAGCCTTCAGGTGGAGAAGTCAATGAGGGAGACCCATCATGGGCTTCTTGGGGTCTCACTGTCTCACTGAGAATGCCACAGACTTGTCCTTCCACTGCACTTAAAACCATTTATCAGCAGGTAATAGGTGGCAGTGGGAGCAGGTGACAGATACTGACTCCAAAAGATGTTTCAACTAAGTCATGTATGGTGCTTAAAACCTCAAAGACCATTTGCCTTTGCACTTAGATGACTTTAAAGTCATATCTAAAATAAAACTGCAGTCCTAGAACATTAAAAATGGGACTCATCATCGATTTGCATTAATTTTTCAAAGGGTGGGGAAACGGAAGGAGCTTCCTAGTTCTACTTAGTTTCTAGGATTTTGTTAATCTGGATCAGAGAGGACACATGTGAACCGTGTTCATCTCTGTGACCTGCAGCACCACTGTTCAGTTTTTCAGGTTTAAAACCCTTTCTTCCTGTTCCTGGGGATGTACTTTCTGTACATGATAGCCCTCTCTGCCACCAGGTGGAGGTAGTCACCATAGTTTGTCAGTTTGGGGGGGGACCCTAGCTTAGGCAGAACTAAAACATGTAACAAACAAAAATATCCCACTAATCTTAGAAAACTAAGTCTCTTCTTTATGAAAAACAAACAACAATGAGTCCTTCTAGTTAGAAAAAATATAAATATTATAAGATAATTCCTCTTATCTTTTCTAACCAAGGTTTTACCAGCACCAACAGTAGGCGTAGCTACCTCTTTCTTTCTTTCTTTCTTTCTTCTTTCTTTCTTTCTTTCTTTTTTCTTTTTTTCTTTTTGTGGTACCAGAGATCAAGGGCAGGCCCTTGCGCTTGCCAGGCAAGCATTTATTCCACTGAGCTATATCCCCGGCCCACAGCTATCACTTTCCAATTTAAAAAACAAAATGACCTGAGTGTGTGGTTGTGAGCTCTGGCCGCACTTCGCCATCACCTGCCCTGCAGCTCTGTCAGTATCAAGCCCCGGTCTCCATCAACGGAGCCAGAATTTCTTGAAATTAGGTCTAGCCATCCATATATCTTTAAAACCTTTTTGGATTGTTCTTTATACCCAAGGTTGTGGCTGACTACCCTAGTGTTGCAGGCTACTGGGTGGAATTATCACTAAAAATGGAGCCTGGCTCTCCCCTCAGTAGATGCATAACAGTAACTTCAATCAGTACCTAGAAAATTGATTTATGCCAATGAAATCATTATGATTTATAAACTAGAATGTCAATATGCTAGCTTATTTTGGGGAAAGAAACTCCTAAGTGGTCTACTTCAATTACATGAGACAATTAGATTTTCTCCAAAATGGATGTAGATTTGTTCATTCATTCATTCACGCGCAAATTAGAAGCAATTGAAATGTCAGAAGATAGACAAGTGAAATTGAAATGTAAATTCAGATAAATGTAAGAAAGCTAGGAAAGTTGGTATCAGTAAAGCCCCCAAAACTTGGAAGCTTCTGCATGGGTGAAACAGTTTATAGAATGAAATAGCTTCATTTGCCAAGCCCCTCTTTCCAGCATGAAGCTAAAAAAATGATAGTTTTTAACCTGAATTTTCTGTTTTTCTTCAAGAACATCTGACCTATCTGTGATGACTTAAGTGGGATGAATGTTTATTATTTATTTATTTGTTTATTTTTATTTTTATTTTTTAAAGGACAGCTGGGGAGATGGCTCAGTAGAATAAGCGCTTGCCTAGCAAGTGCAAGGGTCTGAGTTCAATCGCCTGTTCTGAAGAAAAAAAAAAGCAAATAAATAATTTTTTTTAAAAAAAGGAGCTCAAAAAAAAGAGCGACACAGGCTCATCCCGCCCAAGGTGCACCGCCAGCAAGGCCTCAACAAGGGAGCAGCAGGAAAGAGAAACTGCAGGGAGAGCAGAAAGTGTGAGCGCGAGGGCGAAGGCAGCTGAACTTTAGTTCTGAGACCACAGCAGACGAAATGAGACTCGAATATAAGAACTTAAGAGGAATTTTGACGTGAGTTGAAGAAATGACAGTGACAGCGAGGGCCCTTCCGTGGCTGCCAGTGGCCTCTGAGCTCCGACACTGCCACTGCCACCCTATGGGCACCTCCCACGCAAAGACAGCTACCAGGTACACTTGAGGCTGGCTTAGGGAGTGGAGTCAGAGTATCAGAACTGGCTCCCTCTGCCCCTTCAGCCTGAGTATGCGGAATACATTTTCTTGAACATGTAAGCATCTGCTTCTCCAACTGTAAAATGGGGGAAATAATTATCCCTATTTCACGGGACTCCTGTAAGAATTTAAAAAGTTAATTTAAGTAAATCATAACAATTCTTAAAATGTGGTTTCTTATTATCATCAGTAGCAAATCTGATTGGAAATGCTGATTTTCAGAGCCCATCTCAGACTTGCTGAGTCAGAAATTCTGAAATAAGGGCCAGTAGTCAGCGCTGCAAGAAGCCTTCCAGGTTTCTCTGATGTGTACTAAAGCTTGAATATAACTCATTTAGAAAACAGTAAATGCTGAACAATGCACACAAACTGAATCTTAAATAATCCAAATAATCATCTTCCTATAAGACTAATTTTATTAGTAGCTATTATTAGTTATTAATTCCCCCACAAATTGAATTAATAATAGGAAGAAAATAGGAAATATTAACAATAAAGGGCTGTGAAAGGACGTAGCAATCACTCAAGGCAAGTGATGAGAGCTTCTGCATCTCCTTATCTGTGAACTCAACCCAACATAATGCAAAAGCAAACGTGACCTTAGTAACCGGAAATCAGCTACCCGCAGTGAAATATGGGCAATAGGTGCTACGCCTAAGCTGAAGGGCTTGAAGCTCTAGATTCGTTACTCAGTTCACTGGGGCTTGAGGAGAATCGTTGTACAGAAACATATTAATCTAGCTATGAGTATCCTTCAGAGATAAAAGAAATGTGTAGCAAATCATTTTCTCAGTAATAATGTGTCCTGGGAAAGGGTCCTGCATGAGGTCTAAGTCCTCATTTAGTTTGAGTTGAACAAAATCAGGATTTTCCTTTAAATTTTCCCTTGAATATCTTATTACAATGACCAAAACAATATTTCCCCTCCCTGGCCATTGCCCCTCTCTAAATATTACATATGGAGAGCCAGCCAAATAGCTCAGCAGATTAAAAGCCCTGCATAGGCAGACCCAGTTGCCGGGAATTCCATCCCCCAGACTGCCGCACAGGCCCTGCCCACAGGGTGTGCTGACTGGGCAACTGAGACTGGGCGTGGTGGCTCGTGCCTGTAATCCCAGCTCTTGGGAGCCTGTAAACGGGTGGATCACTAAGAGTCCAACCTACCTAATGAGACCTAGTGAGACCCTGTAGACCCTGTACAATAATAATAATAATAATAATAATAATAATAATAAGATGATGATGATGATGATGATGATGATGATGATGATGATGATGATGAATGGTACCCAAACACTTAGTTCTTAGGACCCATTGATCCTATCTCTCTTTAGCACTTCCAATCCGCAGGGCTCTTGGGCATCTCATTTACAATAAGAACCTAACTGGCTCACTTCCCTGGTTAGATTACAAGGCATCTAAAATCTGCCTTTATTTCTGAAATTTCTTCTAGGACTCTAAACTCTATTCACTGATCAAGAAAACCAATATTGTCCAAGAAAACTTTTATACAATATCCACCCATCTCTTCACTTTACATAAACAAAAATGTACATCTTTCAGCCAATTAGGGCTGTACTACTAGCGCAATCTTTTCACCGGACCACCTACCATTGTGATTCTGCCATTCAGTCTCCTGGCTCCCCCACTTAGAAGCAAAGTCACCAGCGTGCATCACTAGCTAAATGGCATCCAGATTGAGCCATCGTGTGTGGATCTGCACCACCCCTTCATTTTAAACCAGTACTGTAGATAATAAAAAGTTCTAAAATCACTGTATGTTCTACAATCATGGATAGTGATTACAGCTCACAAAATTAATCTTATAGGAAAATGGATTGAGGATTTCAAGGGCTACATATTGCCTACTTTGAACTTAGATATAAAGTTGAACATTTGAAAGTGAATATTTTCCTAAAGGGGATCTCTAGAAAATGCATGTGCTTGCCAGCCTAATTATTAACACATTCTTGCCCTCTTTACATTGCGTCAACAGATCTGCTGAGGGCCAGAGTATTTTATTATATTTAATAGTCACATGTTAAAGTGAAAACAGTTGGAGAGTGTTAAGAAGGAAAACCTCTGTAACCAAAGGTTACTGAAACTACTTCTGACCTGTAAGCCATGAAACTTCTGAGTCATGCCTTAGAAAAACAAAGGTAAAGAATTATAAACTTATCTGCCCCCCAAAAAAGCTGGGGATTGAAACAGCAAGGGTAGATGAAAGGAATGTAAGAGAGTTTAGGAATGCAGGCTTTTCTGTAGATTTAGAAGGACAAATATAAATAATCAAAATAGGGCCAGACTGTTAAAATGAGGTTTCTAAAACCTGCAGTTTTTCAAATTGTTCACTTTCTTTAATTTTCACACTGGTGAAATTTGTATTTTTATTATCTTCTTTATTGTGTAATGGCATTCAATTTTTTCTTTGGGTCAAAAAACAGAAGCAAAGAATGTTTACCCTGAGGGCCTTGGTTTCTTTCAACTATTCATCTTCCCTCGTGGCAAATAGTAACTGCATGGAGAAGATCCCTGTTTTAAAACTTTCTCCATTTATTTTGATGATGAGTATTTTTTGTTGTTTTGGTTTTTGGTTTCTTTTTAACATTTATAATTTTCAGCACGTTGCAAACTTGCTACAGCAATCATATTCATAGAGGAAGTATTTCTTTTTTTATTTTTTTATTTTTTTCTTTTCAAAGTTTTATTGATAAACATATAGCAATGAGACAGTTTCAAATCAAATCGAAAGTACAGTTTCAACAAATAATATACTGCATATA